>NC_081164.1:13682935-13986268 GCF_012432095.1 Onychostoma macrolepis | reverse complement strand
TCAACCGAGTCCTCGTGACTCGGTGTGTCAGATGCAGCATTTGAGGGATGAGTTCAACAGAGACTGCTTGAGCCCCGAATCCCCTCAACAGAGGTTAGGCCAGAGGGCCCCCAAACTCGGGCAAATTGGACGGTCAAAGAGAGGTCAGTAATATCTTTCTCATTTTGTATGGTAAATAACTGATTTAAAACCCTTATGTTTGTAGAAATATCAGCCGTTTTGACCTGTTTTAACTGTGTCCAAGACAACATTTAAGGGCCCCAATGGACTAATTTTGCTCTGGGATTTCTGACAAAGCGTTTATTAACACAGACTGCAAGTATCTGCTAAACATAAACATGGACAAAACATACTCAGTAATGTTTTTCTGTTTCACTGTTTCATTTATTTGGATAATTTAATAATTTTTCATCACCTTTTTTTTTTTCTTTCTTTCTTTTTTTTTTTTGCTAAGTAAATTTATAAATGTACATATAAATTAATAAATATTAAGTAAATTTATATATATAATTTTAAACTTTGTATAAGGTAAAGAAACTCTCTATGCCTTAAATCAAACTGGGATATAGAAGCATTTAAAAGGTAACTGGGTTCATAACAGGATTGACAGTTTTATTGCTCATTTAATTGCCTTGTGCTCAAGGTTATGATATTACAAGGTGATTATCGGAAAGACAATTTAATGCTGGTATATCTACAAACATATCGATTTAATAATCAGCTCATACACAATCATACAGGGTTGACAGTTTCATATTTCACTTGTGCCATAAAGGCCATGTAACCAAGATGTTTATTAAGCAGATCATTCTTGATATTTCTACAAATACCCAGTTTTCAAAAATAATTTCTACACATTGTAGATGATTCAAGAATATCCCCTTAATGTTGAAAATGTAAGATGAAAAGGAGACACTTATAGTTTGTAACATTTTATGTTACACTTATGCAATTATAATTTATGGAATTACATATTTAATAGAATATTTACATATTAAGTAAATTTACACCTTGTTCATTAATTTAGTTCTATACTGAGTTAATTAAACTGTGCGCAGTGTAACTGAACACTAAAGCATGACCCAAATTTCTGTCTCTATTTAAAGTAAGATATGTGAACTTTATTTTATAGTGGTCATAGAGGATGAAGATCTGGACGACGTTATGAACAATAACAACGGACCTCTACCTGTCCCTCTCAGCAATGAGCCGTCCTGAGCCTCTGCAGGTTCTTAATATTCTGGACCAGCTATTCGTGAAATGCGCCCTTCGGCCACGGGACAGTCGGGACACTTTCAGCAGGAGTATAGTCAGACACCTCTCCCAGTATCAGATTCACACGAGATCCGCATGCGTTTCAGCTGTAGTTTACTAGTCGCATGGCAGCAGCTGTCAGCCTACAACAGACCTCACAGGTGATTTGCTGTGTAGTAGCTTCTTAGACCAGAGCTCTGTGTGTGACACTCGTGCCTCCCAGAGGGAGAAATGTGCATATGTAGGCTGATTAACATATTTCTGACCAAAGGCAAAGACCAGCCACTGTAGATCACTCTGTCCAGGCTTGTGCTGTTATAAATATGCTGTCTTTCAATTTATTTAAACATGTGGTAAGAACAATAGCACAATGTTTTACTTTGTTGTCTCTCAAAACTCTGGAAATGTATGCTGCTTCTTAGAGCCATTGTTGTAACCTATTGTCCAAGACAATATTCAATATTCAAATGTCAACTAAAAAGATATTTCCTCTGGTATTTCTGACTTCTTTTATTAACAGAAAGTAGAAGTATCTATAGGTTAAAGCAATGATCAATTTCTTGATTGCAGTGGTTTCAGAACTAAACTTCTTTGATCACTTTTATTTCATAATTTAATTACTTTTTGTAAATCTTAAGTCATTTTGCGCTCCGAAGCTGTGTATTACTTTTCTAAAGGCTTTGCATCTCTTGCTGGTTTACATGATTGTATGCCTTATGAAACATTGCACGTTGCATTAGTCATCACTGTGAAAAGCTATGCACTTGCTTGATCATTGCTATGATACATTACTTTTGATGAAGTATGTACCAAGCTTATATTCAGTTGGCTGAATGATTCTCTGGCACGTATGAAGAATTTATATTGTTTTATGTGTTGCTTGCATTTTGTAGCTATATAAGCACTGGAAAAAAAGGGCCATGCAAAAAAGAATAAATTTGTAAATAAGTTTGACATAATAAATGACAAATGTAAAGCTAAGCTGTGTTGCTCTGGTGTGGGTCAAACTGTCAAACTGTTCCATCTTTGTCCACTAGATGGCTACAAAACCTAAGAAATTAATAGTTCTTCTATATGGCTCTAGCAATTGTTACTAATTTATTGCATTTGCAACCATTTATTGGCATTAGTCTACAGTAGACAGCCTCAAAATCTACAAGTTTAATGTCTTGAAAAAGCCTGGATTAGAAGGTGGGTTGTTTAAGGAATTTCCATAAAACTTGTTCTATAGGTTCACCTCGCCCAATCCAAATTGTACTTGGCGCGACAATTATCAAAACATCTGCTATCTAACATACTTTTTGGTATATTGTGATGTATAGATCTTGACACGTTTATGTTTTGTAAATGTTTCATTCGCTAATGATTCTACTCAAATGCTCAAGCAGTATATTGCTACTATGGTAATTTCCTCAGGTGAACGCGATTTGTGTTGGCAAGGGTTTACCAGCCCTGCTAAAAAAAAAAAAAAAAAACAATAGAAGTCCAATAGAAACCATCACAGAAATTCCAATGGTTTCCATTAAAATACCATTATGAACCATTAGCTTTTTCCAGTAAAACCATTACAAAATTCCTTTTTGTAGTGCGTTTTGGGCATTTTTCCAATAGGATTTAACATCCCACCAATAGAATCCATCACATACCAGTAGACACCATTATAGTTTACAACAATTCCCATTATAACCATTAAATCCATTACATTTTCTATTGTGTTTTGGGCAGGGAGGCGTCTCTGTAATTAATATACTATACTAAATTCATTTTGGGACTTATATACGGTATATGCCTATTTACATGTATAAAGAAGAAGACTACCAGCCTTTTATAACGACTTTAGTCTGAAATGAATTAGCAGCACCCACCACTGAGTTTCACCGACAAGATACACATTAGCAGGAAATAATCTCTGAGTGGCAGTAGAGAGCAACAGCTACCACAGGTTGAACATTGTGGAAAAGTACCTTACATTCTGTCTCAAATATTATGTTATTTATTATAACCAATGATAGCATATTTGCGAAATACAAATGGCTGTAATTGTTACCCATGCATATGCTATTACTCTAATTCACCGAGTGTACTTGGCGACCTATTTTCCTTTCACTCATATTCTCCCATTACAGGATTATTTACATTAAGACACGTTTGCAGTGTTAGCCAGAATACGCAAATTAGGCTGAAACAGAAGTCAGAGGACCATGTGACTCACAAGGCCAAGGTATTTGCAAATCACTAATATGGGTATCCTGCCACAGATTTCATTTGGCACATATAAAGAACATGACAATGGCCAAGTCTTGTTTTAAAAAATTTATTTACATAAAATGTTTTATATTGCAAACTGAACAGTCAAACATGTTTCAAAAAGTTAAATATTTGCATAAGCTGGTTACAAATATATAATACAAATATCCTAAATAGACTTGAGGGCAACCCACCTCAAGTGGTCCAAGCACAAAGACCAAAGAAAAACAAAAACAAAAAAACAATAGCCGTAGAGGACCAGTTTTTGCATGTCACATGCTCATGTTGTTGTGGATAGAAAGAGACAATTCACACAAGTCTTGGATTGTAACCAGCTGTGATAAAACTGAGCAAATATCTACAGCTTTTCTCCTGACCAATCAATGGTGTGTATAAAACAAGAAAGGCGATTTTGTAACATTAGCTTAATATCAGGAAGGACACTGAGGAGCTGAAGCACAAAAGCAACTGAAAAGTTTCACTTTTCATAAATAAGAGCGGTTTCTTTGATTTTAAAATTAAAAAAATAAAATTAAAAAAAAATTGACTTGACTGAGAAGTTTAGTACTTTAGTTTCTTTATCTTTAGCCTCACCCAAACCAAGTCAAGCTTTCGTTTATCCACCTAGTTTCTGTCTAGCTCTAGAAGCATGCCAGCAATTTCAGTCTAATTCCATCAACATACCACTTGATTCCATTATAGTTCTCTTTTGAGTAGCTCGATACTTTACTACTTCCTTTCAAAAACTGTCTTTCAATAGCAAACTTCCCTCAGATGATTTGTATAAGGTGAAGTATTGTTTGAAAAGAGAAGGTCTGGTATGTCAGTCACTGGCCTGAAATTATACAGTAAAGTGAACCAAAAATTTGCATGCTGGCCTTTGCTCTTAAAAAAAAAAAAAAAACAAGATAAAGTTTAAGATGATCTTTTCATGCACCTCAGTGTCTGGCACAATTCACAAAGCAAGCAAGGCAGATGAGGTCAGGACATGGCTTTACAATAGAGATGCAATAAAGATGATGCCTTAATGAGTGACGATTTTACCCTGAGCATGCCTCTCTCTTTCATGTCCACTAAACATGGCAGTCTTATGAAACGAGGAACACACTGGGGAAGAACCCCCTCTTTCCAAACTCACATCAGTAACCAGGCTTAAAATAGGAAAAAATAAACTTGGTGCTTATCAATAGAAAGAAAACAGAAGTGACCCCTTTTTCTGAGGTGGGCTGCTGTATCAGAGCATGAGTAAAATTTTCCCAAGGACACTGATCTTAACAGTTTGTTCCACTCTAAGTCAAACACAAAACAAGAAATTAAAATCTAAACAGATCTGAGATCAGCTGACTACGGAAACTTCTACAAATGCTCTGTGATTCATTATGATCTTCTCCAGCTTGTGAACTGCCGCCATGGCTCAAACGTACTCCTTGCTGCTGCTGGGGGGTCTGGAGGACTTGGGGTACTTGGGAGATGATTTTCCCTTTGGGCAGGAGGCAGCCAACATGCCTCCACCCATTATGTCCAGGAATGCACCTGCCCAGGCGATGAAAATGGCTGCACCAAACTCATACCTATAGAAATAGAATATTATGATATGAGCTCTGCCTTCCCTTCTTGGTAACAAGAGGATGAGAAACTATAAAATAAGACAAAGCACATGGATAAATGCCTAAACATAATTTGCTTGTGGTTTGTAACCACATTGAACTTACTTCGTGTTGACTGGTGTGAAAGGGTTGTAGAAGTCCCGGACGATTTGATTCGTAAACCAGCCACAGGCAACAATGCTACAGAGGGCTGAGGAATGGAAGAGAAGAGATAAATGAGTTACTTATTGTCAAAAACATGTTTGGGATTTTTGTTTTTTTTCCTTCCATTTCTGTCCACAAAGAGGGAGTGAACATTTTAGTCAACTGACAGATTCTGGAGCAATAACCAGTTAATAATAATTCCTTTAACCTTGGCATTTAAAACCTTGTCTAATTTTTTTTGTGCTACAAGCACAATTTTTTGTGTGCTGAAAAAGTACTGCATTACAAAACTAGCATTAATATGACGCTATTAAAGTGAACATACCTCCAACAACGAGGACTATGCCGCCTGTCATGGCAATGCGGGACTTTTTGACCTTGTCATCACCACCACAGTTAGTGCACTTCATGCCCATGCTGGCCACACCCAGTCCTGCTACTGTGAGAAGGATCCCGACGATCATCAGGGCACGAGTTGCCTGGAGAGAACCTGAAAGAGGGGGAGGGTAGAGAATGAGTGAGATACAAAGAGAAAAGGTAAATAATTTGGTCTCAATGCAGTACATTTGTGACAGTGACATTCAGAATGCCCATGCAAATTAAAATTATTAATAATAAAAATATTCTATATAAATACTTTAAATATGTTCTTTACTAGGCTACAGGTAAGCTCATTCCCTTCATTGTTTATCATGGTTAAACTCAGTTCAGCACATGAAACGAGTAAGTGCTTTAATAGTGAATCAGAAAGAATATAGGCAGACTAAAGGGTTTTGAAATGGCCTCATTCTCTACAGGCTTTTGTTTTTTTCATCTGACTCACAAAAAAGCCCTTCCCCCAGCTACACCTGCAGTCAGGTGCAACAGAGACCGGTTCCAACCGGAAGCCTCCTTTGAGAGCACGGTAAGATTGTACACATATGCGGGTAGCGATTTGCCCTTTAGCTTTAGAGAAGGAACAGGTTTAACCAGTCATTTGGGAACTTGGGTGTCACTGCAATGATCTACTTTCTTTTGCTTTGTGGGCATAGTTTGGCTTTCCAAAGTATTACAGCACTTCGCTTTTAGTATCAAGATTAATGAAAAAATTCTTATTAAAAAGAAATCACTTTATTAGGTGTGCATCACCTGAAATGAGCATTAAAATCTTACTGGACATACAAAATGGCTGCCTAGAGACATTACATCACCTTGGTTGTGTTTTTTTTTTTTCCCTCACTTTGCTTGTTTCCCATTAGATCTCATGGTTTATCCCTAACAGCAATACTACAGCAAGATATTAAAAATATCAAACTTTTGTGTACATCATAAAAACTCACTGATAAGAGTCTGTTTTACACAAGCTAAATCAAATTACTGATATGGTAATTGACTTTAGTGTGTATAAACATACAGCCATAAACACTGAAGTGAGCCTTTTCCGTCGATCTCAGGTGTTAAGAGTAAAGATGGGATGAAATAAGGTGAATAAACATCACATAAAGAGCAAAGGCCTCTACTATTATTCTAAAAAGGGCACTATTTGAGTTTAAAAAGCTTCATTGTCTGTATTTAGGTGCTTTCACAAAGGAGTCCTGTTTTTGTTGTGTTTTAATAAGCTGTTGGGAAAATACACAAGTCATTCAAAGACAATGCCCGACTTCCCCACCCGATACAGGAGCACAGTTTCCGCGAGGGGAGGAAAGGTGGGAGTCACGCCCGTATAATCATTACTTTGAGTAAAAGCGTAACCCAACTGTATCACCCAACACTAAACTAGCATTGTCGCAGTCGGAAAGTTCACTCAAATGTTAAAACGGTTTACATTTTGTGCTTATTATCATGAATAATCTCCTATTTTGGAAACTCTGGCTTGAAAAATGTCCACAAACTTTGTTTACACGTTCATAAAGGACGGCTGCCCTTTTTACCACCTTTAAGCTTCCTTGACCCAAAACAAAAATCATTATCTAACATCCAGCTCTGCAGGAATGTGAGAGATAGGCTACTATTCACACAAATGTTATGTAATCACAGCCAGTTAGCGTGCATTTATTATTTATTATTTATTTATTTATTTTACACCAAACAATACAAAAATAATTTTGAGGGAACTCGTGGAACAACCGGCGCATGTCCTTATTATTGTAACACTAGAGGAGTTGCCGCGAAATGGCTCTAGGGCGTGGTAACGTCCTCGCTTTCATGTAGCCAAGGATAAGACAAGCATCACAACAGTCTGAAATATGATTTGCACCTTATATTTTACAATTAAAAATTAAAATTAATTGTTTTAAGATGATTTTCATGTTATCAACAAACGGTTTAAAAGTTTATTTCATAATTCATAACTAACATAGCTATGACAGGACACAAATAAATTATATCAGTAGCTTGGCACCATTCGAAGCCAAAATACTCGTATAATTATCATCAGAGTGTGAAGAAGTGATCATATGCCAGTACGTACACTAGTGCGCGCATGCGCGCTTACAGGTGCAACAGCTTTCGTGAGTTTAAAACCACAACTAATACAAACAAACAGTCTACAGCAAATTAAAGTAGGCTACCTTTTAAGAACATCTAGCAGTGTTGTTATTAATATAGGCTAAAGTTACCCGTTGTTAAAAAAAAAAAAGGCGGTTTGTAGGCTACTTACTATCGAGTTGTAGGATGGAGTCGTACACCTTGCACTGCATTTGTCCGGTGCTCTGGAAAGCGCACGACATCCAAAGGCCTTGATACATCGCTATCGCTGTGATGATATTATCTCCAACGTAGGCAGACATCTTCCATTGGGGTAAGATTGTGCCAACAATGAGCCCAATCAACCCCAGAAGCGATAGAGTAAATCCCAGGAGCTGAAGTCCTTTATTTGCCATCTTCTCACAATGAACTTAAAAGATAAACTATATCTGAAAGTAGTAGTTCAGCAAATAGTTATAGGCTTAATGCTTCTCCAAATGAGCTTGGTTTTCGTAATCCTCCGACGTTAAATTAACAAAAAAAATGTATTTTTAAAAGAAAACGGTAGGAAAAATCCGCTAAGAGCCGTCGCCCTGACTCAGACACCTGTTGAGTGAAGCTGCACCTTGAATATAAAATGAGCTGCTGATTTGAGCTTTTAGAGTGTCGTCCTCTTTATGGGCGGAGACTTCCTGAGTTTCGTCTTCAGTTTGTTGTTGTGAGGTCTTGGGGTTTCGTGATGACATCTTATCATAGTATGAGTAACGTCACTGGTAATCAAAAATCACAGCTTTGTCATACTTTCATTTACAATCTGTATCGCATCTATAGATATCTTATGTCTCGGAACTTAATGTCAAGGTGTCTCGGTCTTTAGAAATGGATACTATACTGCCTAAACACTTCTCCAAATAATATATAGGTTACATTTTGCAGTCACATGTGGGCCTTTTCATGAAAAGCCTGCTTTATTCATCATGTAGCCTACGTGTAAACAAGCTATAACAAGAAAAAAAAAAAGTGTGTTAAAATACCACAATGTGTTACTAGTGGTATTTTATAGCCTACACAACCAGTATTTATTTATTTATGTATTTATTTATTTATTTATTTATTTATGTGGGCGTGTGGGGTCATTAATAATAATAATAATAATAATAATAGGCTATGTGTGTGTATGTGTCTTGACAAAGTTCTTATTTGATATATACTGAATGATGATGCAGCATTATTTCACCTATATTTTGACATTTTATTTTCACAAAAGTTATTTGAAAAACATAACACTTGTGTTTAATATGCTTTCCAAGTATATAAAATCACTTTTGTTAACTTAATTTGGGAGTTGGCGGATATCTACATATTGCGATTTATATTTATATATGTGACCCTGGACCACAAAACCAGTCATAAGACCAGTCATAAGTAGCACAGGTAGTTGTAGCAATAGCCAACAATACATTGTATGGGTCAAAATTATCGATTTTTCTTTTATGCCAAAAATCATTAGGATATTAGTCTAATTAAGCAACGCTCATGTTCCAGGAAGATATTTCGTAAATTTCCTACCATAAATATATCAAAACTTAATTTTTAAATAGTAATATACATTGCCAAGAACTAGGGGTGTGCGATTTTGAAAAAAAAAAAAGAAGATATCTCAATAATTTTTGGGATTTTTTCGATAACGATAATCAAACGATATTTTGCCGAGTGTGTTATTGTGCTGATATCTGACTACACTGATAAAAATGATTTTGTGCTGAAGTAAATACTACAGAAAAACAAATGTAGTTTCTACATTTAATAATTTAGTTCAGGCAAGAATTTAAATAAAAGAGTAAATTCAATATTACTCAATTTAAGCTTGTAGAATTTAAAGTTTGAACTTATAAGTATATTTTACTTGGAATTGTTTGTTATTTTTACAAATATTGTTTAATTAAATATCAAGGTCATGATCGTTGTTCCCATCATGCACTTGGGCATGAATAATTAAAGGTAATTTTTTTTATATGTGTTTTCGAGATGTATTTAGGCTGTTTTGTGGTTGCTTTTCTTGTTAGGTTAAGTAACTTGCTGTTTTGTGGCATCTGGAGTTCATTTTTTACTCAAAATGACCCATTCATACTCAAACATTATTCACTGATTGTCACCGTCATTGTGTATGATGCACCAAGTATTCAGGTGTTCATTCAGTTAATTACTGTACTGAGTCAACATATTACCTTAAAATGAATAACGAGCAGACTACTTGCTTACATATGTGCTTGGAACTTAACCACATGATTTATAGGCATTTTTTTTCAGTGCTGTGTTATTTGAGTAAAGTTTACAAACTGTGACTGAGTGAAATGTATTTGGTTATTGTAGGGTAAACTTAAAATAATTAAGTAGTTATTTACTTTTTTACTCATCAAACTCTACCTGGCCACGTTAAATTTACTTATTTCCTTTACTAATTTTAGATAACTTAGTTAAGTAGATTTTACTTAATTCTGTATTTAAATTTTACTTAAAAAATATTCATGCAAAAACTTGTAAAATAAAAATTAAGTAAATTTAACTTCTTATTTTTTTCAGTGTACTGTGGACAGCTCCATTTTTTGATATCCTTCATATTCTTTGTGGTCAGTTCACATCAGTGATAAAAAAATAATCTTTTCATGTAAGTTTAAATTGATTTTTTACCTTTTATGGGCAATTTTACCTTTAATAAAGCCATTTTTTTCTAAATGTGTGCATCTTTTGAGTCAAATTGTTACAATTAATCAGTCAATTAGAATAATAAGACATTTAGGCTATTACCAAACAAATGAAACCATGTATCAACAAAATTAATCTTTGCAGAAGTTGTATCTGAAGTAGCATTTAGATGTATTTGCACACTGTTTAATGCAGCTCAGAGGGACATGGAGTGCTTTAACCTGCAGTTACAATTGTATAATGTTTTGATATTTTAAAGACAAAACATTGAATACTGATATTTGAAATTATTTTAAAATGAAAAGATACTTTGAATGTGAAATTAAAATCGCCAGTAGGTGGCACTGGCAGCAAGTCATGTTAATAAGTGAGTCATCGCAACTGAACCGAATCATTTATTTTAAACGGTTGATTCATTCAGGAACGAAACAACATCTGATCGTCATGTTGCTCAGAGACGCAAAACAGTGCTGTAGCTGTTTAGAATTATTATTATTATTTTGTTGTTGGCGAAATGGAGCAAAAACAGGCAATATGGTGTCTAAAACGTAAGTCTCTTAATATTAACTTATTGTTTATTGAACTGTTGTATGAAATCAATATCACATTTGTAATCATGCTTATTTTGAAGAAAAATCAGCACTATTCGTGTGATTTTAACTATAAGAATAAATATATATATATACACATAGCTTGAATTTTGTGATCATTCATCATGCAGTGAGAGAACACACTCTGAATGCGCACGCGCTCTTGTCTAGACTTCATCACTAATGTAAGCATGCGCTCAGGTGTTTTGTTTGGTTTTTGCAAAATACCCGATAATGTCAAATTACATATCGTTAAAACAACAATTACGATATTATCGCAGATATCGCACACCCCTGCCAAAAACTTCATTTGGACAACTTTAAAGGCGATTTTCTCAATATTTAGATTTTTTTGCACCATCACATTCCAGATTTTCAAGTGGTTATACTACCCAAATTCCGGAAATGTTGGGACGTTTTTTAAATTTGAATAAAATGGAAACTAAAAGAATTTCAAATCACCTGAGCCAATACTTTATTCACAATAGAACATAGATAACATAACAAATGATTAAACTCAGAAATTTTACAATTTTATGCACAAAATGGGCTCATTCCAAATTTGATGCCTGCTACAGTTCTCAAAATAGTTGGGACGGGGGTATGTTTACCATGGTGTAGCATCTCCTCTTCTTTTCAAAACAGTTTGAAGATGTCTGGGCATCAAGGTTATGAGTTTCTGGAGTTTTGGTGTTGGAATTTGATCCCATTCTTGCCTGATATAAGTTTCCAGCTGCTGAAGAGTTTGTGGTTGTCTTTGATGTATTTTTCGTTTAATAATGTGCCAAATTCTATTCTATTCTACTACGAAACTATGCTCTTGTAATAGCTGCAGTATGTGGTTTTGCATTGTCCTGCTGAAATACAAAAGGCCTTCCCTGAAATAGATGTCGTCTGGGGGGAGCATATGTTGCTCTAATAACTTTATACACCTTTCAGCATTCATAGTGCCTTCCAAAACATGCAAGCTGCCCATACCGTATGCACTTATGCACCCCCATACCATCAGAGATGCTGTTTTCTGAACTGAATGCTGATGACACGCTGGAAGATCTCCCTCCTCTTTAGCCCGGAGGACATAGTGTCCGTGATTTCCAACAAGAATGTCAAAATTTGGACTTGTCTGACCATAGAACACTTTTCCACTTTGAAACAGTCCATTTTAAATGAGCCTTGGCCCACAGGACACGACGGCGCTTCTGGACCATGTTCACATATGGCTTCCTTTTTGCATGATAGAGCTTTAGTTGGCATCTGCAGATGGCACGGTGGATTGTGTTTACCAACAGAGGTTTCTGGAAGTATTCCTGGGCCCATTTAGTAATGTCAATGACAGAATCATGCCGATGAGTGATGCAGTGTCGTCTGAGGGCCCGAAGACCACGCGCATCCAACAAAGATCTTAGGCCTTGTCCCTTAAGCACAGAGATTTCTCCAGTTTCTCTGAATCTTTTGATGATGTTATGCATTGTAGATGATGAGATTGGCAAAGCCTTTGCAATCTGACGTTGAGGAACGTTGTTTTTAAAGTATTCCACAATCTTTTTACGCACTCTTTCACAGATTGGAGAGCCTCTGCCCATCTTTACTTCTGTTACAGACCTGATGTCAATTAACTTAATTAGCTGCTAGATGTTTAAACATTTATGTTCTCTATGTTCTATTGTGAATAAACTATTGACTCATGTGATTTGAAAGTCTTTTAGTTTTCATTTTATTCAAATTTAAAAAACGTCCCAACATTTCCGGACTTCTGGTTGTATCTCGGCCAAATATTGTCCTGTCCTAACAAACCATACATCAATGGAAAGCTTATTTATTTGGCTTTCACATGATGTATAAATCTGAATTGACTCTTATGACTGGTTTTGTGGTCCAGGGTCACATATTCAGAATTATAACTACATGTTCACAATATGCAATTATATATTCAGGCTTATAACTATATATTCTGGTTCACTTCTATATATTCAGACTTATAACTATATTCTGATTTACATTTATATATTCAGATTTATAAAATATATTCTGATTTACTTCTGACAAAGACCTTGTTATGTATTAAACATAATTTTTCATGACAAAGATTTGGCAGGTCTGAACGAATAGACTCACTCACTTAGCCCACATGTAACCAAAGCTATTGATAGTAGTGTTAAATTGTGTTTAAGAAGTGTTAAAAGTGCTGACACAACTTAACATTGCCACCCTTTCTCAAATAAAACAACATGGTGAATTATATCCCTATACATACTGTATTAGTAATGTGTAAACGAAAGTGCACAGAAAAATCTATACACATCTCACAAGAAAAAAAAAAAAAAGAATAATATTTTGCTGACATATTTTTGTATTTGGGTTTCAGTGTATTGAGTCACAAAAGCAACTGAGTCATACTTATGAAGGATGACATAGTTACAACCCCCATCTTAAGAGAAGTGCCTGACAGTAAAAAACTCATGACAATCTTTGGCCAGCTATTAGATTGAGGAACTATTTTTAGACTTCAATTGAGATGAGCGACTGATTACTATTAACCACAGAAAGTAAGTCAGGAAACTCACAGGCCACATGTCAGACCTTTTACAGGAAATGCACCTCACGTTCATGGTGTGTTAATATTTCATTTGAGTGAATTTTTGGCGGCCACCCTGAAAGTTCCTGTATACCAGTTTAAAAACATGCAGCCAACCCAACACAACACACTTTTCAGCTTTTTCAACTGTTTCATATTCAAAGTATTTCTGTGTTGTTCTGACATGCCTTCGCTGTTTTTGAAACTAATAGTAAATATAAATGCATCTGTATTTCTTAGCAACAGCTCTGTAGTTCCATTGCACTACATAGTTTCCAGGGAAGTGATTCCACTCAAGGACAATTTTTTCATTGCTGTTTGTCAAGCCACATTATCACATACATCCAGAGAAAGAGAAAAGGAGTGTCTTTAGGAATCCTACAAGTTATGACGTCACAGGTTTCAGTCAGAAAAATTTCCTGATATGATTCATACACAAATGAAACAAGTATGTACACGTTTGTACAAATTGATCTACACTTCCTAGTATATGAGTATGTGAAACTGTTCACTAAAGCATTATTTGCCACCGTTCTCACAGGGGGGAGGGTTGTAACGTACCAGTACTGGTCAGACAGGTTCTACCGTAAACCACAGAACACCAGCCCTGAGCATTTCCTGGAATCTAATCTAAACACATTCATACATACAAAGAAATCTCTACTTTATATTTCCCTCCACATGCATAATCCCATATACACATCCACGTATCGCATCTCCTCTCATACTATCTTATGCTCCAGTGAGACATTTCACACACTCCACCGGTCACTGTCTCAGAGAGCATGAGAAACTCGGATGTTTATTTCTGATGTCGTGTGCAAATGCAAACTTCCTATAAATATCTTCGCCATGGCAGTACAAGAATCATCTTTTGTTTCTCGCTGTGCTTTTTCCTGAGCAGAGACTTGAATGTCACCTCTGTGTTTGGGTGGTGGGGGAGAGGGTTCAGGGAGGAGGTCTTATTAGACCCACCCCTATAATTGTTCAGAGTCCCAAGTCAAGTAATTCAAACTGTCAACTGATAGTGACTCATAGCTGGGAGGAAATGGGACGAGTATCAGTTGAGAGTCTAGTAATTCTAACAACTACTGTTTTGTTTACATGGTAATGTTATCATGTATTGCTATATATAGCTGAATTTGCTCTGGGGTGTTTACATACATATATATCTTGTAGCATGTAGCATTATTATCACTTAACCACAGTTCCTATGGAGATGGGTTTCGTGGAAACTCGCTCTCTCTCGCTCTCTGTCTGCTCATAGTTTCTACTTACTACCGCCCCCTATCGGAAAAATCCCACTAGTGTTCAGTTCGGCCACTAGGGGGAGTCTTGGCCTTTCAGTGTAGCTCAGTCCAGAGAGCTCTGACATTTGTTTTGTTCCTTCCTTTATCGGTGTAATAAATGCTGAACATCACCAACATGTCTCAGCAGACTCTCTCTGTTTCTCTCTTTGTTCTTCCTTCTTGGGGTCTGATAAAAAATAATGTCTATTTACATCCTAATGAGAATAACAAGAAGGTGAGATGGGGAGAATGAGGGAATAAAGGAGCGAAGAGAATGTGTGGGAATGAGATAAAAGTCAAATCAATGGTGATGTTACTAGGGCCTCACAGGGAAGGATAATGGAGGACATTAGGATAAATACTGAGTGTGTGTTTTTGTAAGAGGCAACAGTCCATAAGTCTGAGACCACTAATGAAAATGCTACTATTTACATAATTTAATAGATTTTTTTTTCATTACAAATTAAATTTTGACCATAACAGTATAAATTTAATTTGGTTTGTCTCTCTTTTGCGTTATTTGACAGCAAAGCTATTACATTTAGAATGATCATACACTGTAAAAAAAAAAAAAAGTTTTTCTGAAGTTCTAAGAGTTTTATGTTTTTTTTTTGTTTGTTTGTTTGTTTGTTTTTTTGAAGATTATTGGAGTATACACTCTAAAAATGCTGGGTTAAATACAACTCAGCGCTGGATAAAATATTGAAAAACCCAACTACTGGGATGTTTTGTTCTGTTACCCAGAAGATTTTTTCATTTTTTAGAGTACATGAAAATAAGTCTTTCTACTTAAAAATTTAATGTTTAATTCAGCATGTTACTTGCCATTTATTTGTAATTATTTGTGAGAAAATTAGTTTTTACACTGTAAAAAATTAAATAAATTACTGGTAATTTTCTATCAGAACATTATTCATTCATTTTACAGTCATTTCCATTAACCTTACAACACAACCCAGTGCAGTGCAAAATTCAAAATGCAGAACACCTGTAAAAAATCAATACGGAAAATTCCTTCATACTTTGTGCCATATTTTTATGATTTTTCCCCCCCAAGTGTACATCAATTTGGTGTAGTAGGCTATTTACACCAATTCAGTGTATTTCCCTTTCTGTTTATTAAGTTACCTAATCATAGCCCAGTAGATTTATATTTATATTTTTAAATCTCCATTTTACCATAAATTACTTACTATGCTTTTTTTTTTTCACAGAAAGATGCTTGTTACTCAGTATAATAATTTTACACCAATCAGAAAATCTTAGTATATTAAGTTTTATTTAGTGTATTTATGCTTTTTAACTGAATTTCATATATTTTTATGGAGTTGAAGTTGAAATTTCTGTGATCATGTCTCATAAGATAACAAAATTAAGTATCAACCTAATGTTGTGTGTTATATTAAAAGAAATATATAAAAGTAACACACCACACTCTTTATAAAATAAAGTTTCAAAAAGGCAATAGAATGGGTACCCCAAAAATCATTCGGTGAACATTTGTGTGTGTGTGTGTGTGTAGAACCTTTTTCCACATGTATAAAATGTGCTATAGAAAGGTTCTATGTCACAGGTTCTTTATGGAACCACCAATGCTAATAAAGAACCTTTATTTGTGTAGGTATTTAAGGTAATCAGTACACGTAGTATCATAAGCAAGGCTGCTGACTCAGGTTTCATTTGTGTTGCGGATGGCAGCGTCTCCTAAATCCACTAGAGAGCAGTATAAAACAGGTCTTGAACTGTTGCAATCTTATACGCCAAAGACCTTGACGATCAGTTTAAGTGGTACAATCTGGGGAGAGTCTGGAGATGTGTTCAGGAGGCCTTGGGCAGAGCTGAAGGCCTTAGGGAAGAGTTCAAATAGTGTGAATGATGTCAGGTTTGAATGCTCACATCATACAGAGCAAGAAGCTTTAAGTTGCCATGTTGGATCAAAATCATCATCTGAGAGATCAGAGAGGCTTGTTAGGGAACACAGTTGTGTCTGTGAGCGTGTATTTGCTTGCCAGTGTGCATGTGTGCAAGTAGAGACTTGTTTCTGTATCCATTATACCAGCAGTCTGTGTGTGTGTGTGTGTAGGGTTAGATCAGGAAGGGAAGCCCCGGTCTAAACGCTGAGCCCAGATGGCAAATGTAATGAGGAGCAGCATGCAGAGGTGCGTTCTCTGACCCTGCCACCCTCGCCTTCCTCTTCCCTTCCTCCCCAGGGATACGTCCATGAATAATGCATGGATCAATTATTACTTCTAAATTCTTGCTGTATTTCCTCCAGAGCACTGTGAACACAGGCAAGATTGCAGCAGGGTGCCCAGCAATCTGCTTTTATGTGGTCACTTGGAAGACTTAACATTAGAATTTAACCATGGGAAAAAAAAAAAAAATTCTACTGAGCATTTATCACCCTTGACAGATTTGTGCACTACTGTTGTGGTTTACCTTTATCGAGAGTTGCAGAGGTTTGCCGCAGGTGAGGGTCTGATACAACCATGACTCATAGCTTCTCTGATGCTTTCAAATTCAGCCTGGGGACTCAAAACCAAGCTCTGGTGCACTTTTGTCAGTTGGTGTGTAAAATTCAGTCAAATCAAACGTGTTTGTGACGTAAAATAGTGTAGGCTACTGCTGCCAGAAGGCTATAAGAAGCATATGAATCATTATTTTGATTTGGACTTCTTTTGCTGTGATTATGATTGAAATTTTCGGTCCCACTTTATATTAGGTGGCCTTAACTACTGTGTTGTATTTAAATTAATCATTTGATACAATGCACTTATTGTGTACATACATGTTTTTACATTGTACTTATATTTTTAAAAATACCTGTATGTAGTTACATCTGTAATTAATTTCTGTAATTACATTTATAATTACTCTGTTGACCCATCCCTTACACCTTAACCCACCCTTAAACCTACCCATACCACCAAACCTGTCCCTAACCTTACCCATATCCCACCTCAATAGCAGCAAGTGTTTTGCAATACAATATGACCACATTAAGTACATTGTACTTATTTTTTGATGTAAGTACATAGTAGTTAATGTAACCTAATATAAAGTGTGACCAAATTTTCTTGTCAAAAAGGTTTCACTAAATTTTCTTGTTCGTTTTTCTTTGTTGTGATGCAGCAAACGCCATTTCTAAGCATGTTATGTATATTTCTGCATTATGAATAAGCGAATTTGCTCGTTTTTCATTGTTCAGGGACTCGTTACAACCGTAACAACTCTATGTATGTTAGTGGTAGACTAACAAACTTCTAAATCAGTGAGCGTCATTCACTAAATATTTTGAACAATTTGTGTATTTATGAGCTCAAAAACAGGCACATTTAGCCTACTGGAAGATTCAAAACAGGTCCTTACGCAAATAGTTTTGTACTTAACTTTACCCTGTTTCTTGTAGTATCGCTGAGCGCGTGCTCATAGATAGTAATTTGCATAATACGCGCCCAAACTATGCCCATAAAAGGGCTTTCTGAGCTACCTCACCTGTCCCTCCCGCTTGCTCACACTCTCTTTCGCGCGAGTTTCGAAGAGTACACATTCTCAAAACTGGTTTCCTGTTGGCCTAGGCTAGCTTACATCGTTTTGTCACGTCATTTTTATTGTTATTCATTTAGAGAAACATTTAATAATGTTGTTATATATTTAGCCTATAATGTTAGAATTAAAAATGTTAGAACTTGATGAATGTTTAAAACATGCCAATTAAATGGTTTAGAAAAGCTGACATCATGACAAAAACTTTCATGTACAAATTGTGAAAATTACCCTGTGACCACGAGAACACAAAAAAAGTAAAAACTTCTAAAGTGTAGGCCTATTCTAAAACTTCCAACAGTATTTTAGTCTCTTCCTTCATCCTGCAGAGAAATGATCACAGCGCAACCATCTTTTTTGATTTATCCCATACTTTTGATGTGTTCACTCTTTCCCTGTTTAACCCACATGCTGTCATTATCTCCAATAAGCAATCTGCCTTCGAAATATTTCCGAATAGTCTCGCAGCAGGAGTCCTGATCTAGAATTAGTTTCTAGGATTACTTTTAGTTAAACAGCAGAGGGATCTGAATTATGTTTTGCCCTCCCACGCTGAAATTCAGACCCTGTTCTGCATGTAATTTTCTCATATTAATCCATCAACTGCCAGCTAATCCTCAAATATACAGAAGAAGCTTGTTTTAAGAGTTTGTTGGGTCTGTAAAGGCATTCAAGACAATTATCTCGGCTTGCTTGAAGGGTCTGGAAGATGATCTATGATTTTATAACGAGTCTGCATGCGAGAGTGAGAGTGGGCTGTGGTTTATATTCCACCCTGCGGTATTAATTCTGTTCCTCATCTGATTAGCAAGACTTCCTGTAATGCAGTGACATAATGCAGATGTTCGTAGGTGGCCAGTGAGAGGATTAGTCAAGGTCTGGTGACATAAAAGGGTGAAGTTTAATAAATACTGCGCAGAGTGAATGTTTCGTGTGTGTCAATGTGTTGTCCGTGTGCAGTGTGCCAATGCTAAGTGAAGGGAGCAGAGGTTGTCTGTCACCTGTCACCTGATTGCTCACCTGTCAGTACCTGCAGCTGCAGCGCCATCTGTTTCCTACATGCTTCTGATATTATGCATGGTAATTTTCTAAAACCAGGAGCAGCGAACGCCTAAAAACACACATTATACACAACACAGTCCATCACGCATCTTACAATAATACAAATATAACTGTTTATTCAATAATATGTAGTAATAAGACACACCCCCTTCCTCCTCCTAACCCAGAGATGTATAATTGCTCTAGAAACGTACACAGGATGGCAAGTTGGAGGCCAGGAGAGGGTGCTAAGGATATCCTGTGCTCTGTAACGGGGAGTCCTTTCCTAGTATTTCCGAAGTGGGATGCATGCAGTAGAGTCCTAGTACTCTCCCAGGTGTGTCGGCTTTCAGAGCAGCACGTCCGCCATGCTGGTTAGGGGCGCAGGGGATGGCCAAATGACCCAGGCTGTTAGTCTATGGTCAGCCTTTGCCAAGTCTCCACGCAGGCCTCCATGCTGATTCGTAGGGCAGGTGTGTGTAGCTCCGCCTCCAGTGGCTGTCAGCCAATCAGTCTGTTCCTGTATTCACTGTAAGATCAGGGGCGGGGCTTAGGCAGGAAGCCGTGTTCCGTTTGGCAGTTACTGCCACACTCAGGCAAGCCCTGGCTAGTGGAAGACTTTGCTTTTTCGGAAGACGAGAGGACAGGGAAGATAAGGACTGGCTTGTTTACTTTTTCATTTCATTTGGAAGACCTGATCAGAAAAAGGTGTGTTGGCTTTTAGGTTTCAGTTTGAGTATTTTTTTTTTTTTTTTGCTTAAAACTCGCAAATCATATATTTAAGTATGGGCGAGGAGGTCTCAAAAGTCCAATTAGTCCATTAACAGCACAGCTTTATGAAAGAAAAATTTACAAAAACATATAAAAAAACAAGTTCGCGCAAGGGAAAATATAGCAGTAAAAGAAAACAATCAAACAAATACAAGGTTTCAGGTTCATACATATTTTCCAGTAAATATAAAAGCAAATTTCAAGGAAGTACCCATCAGTTCTTCAAAATTACTTTTTTTTTTTTTTTTTACTGTGGGTAAAATGGCCTTCGGTTGCAATTAATATCACAATTTAATAAAAACAAATACAAAAAGGAACTCAAATCTGTACATGTCCACAGTCCTTATGGCTCACAGCAGTTTTGGCAAGACCAAGCAGTCCATCTCCCCAAAAGCACCCATTTACAGTACTGTCATCGTTTTTTGATTGCATTTAATATTACTTTTTTAATCATTCTTTGATTTATATACACATATTGTTCACTTTTACTCCTCTGAGATAGATAGTATGAAATCTATTTTTCATCACAAAAATACAGCATGAAAATTTCATAAGTGTTCCCTTGATCGTCTCACTCTTTTTGCATGCTTGAATTGAGGGCAAATGAAACAGAGGGTGGACTCAATGTGTCCTTGAGAACTTGCCCTGATTTAAAAGAGAGAGCGAGAGTCAAGAGAGATCTGATAGCCTACCATAATACTAGCAACTTCACAGCAAAACCAGATCTGGACAGAAGCAAGAGAGCGGGAGCGAGCGAGCAAGGCCCATTTGACAATACCAAAATTGGGTTTGCGATCTGAACGTCACTTTATCTCCATGTTGTCTCCTCCTCCACCGCTTTCTCACCGACCGGATAAAGTCCCACAAAAAAAACAAAAAAAACTCTCAGTTCATCGTCTGCTAATGTCCTCGGGTTCCTCGGTTGAACAGGGAAATTATTGCTCACAGTGCTGGGCTATTGCTCTCCAGTTTGGCTTTTATTGAGTCAATCGATCGTTACTTCACTCTATCTCTCTCTCTCTCTCACTCGCACACATACACACACACAGAGCTGGAGGGAAGGTTAATAGCCACTGGACACACAGGAGAGGGTTTGGGGAGATTGCTCAGGAAATGGAGCGTGACTTTGGAGCACACATGAGGGGGCGTATGTGCGCCTCATTCGTCCTTGTGTTCTTAACGTCTCCGTCGGGCCAGGTATACACCGCACGTATGCATTCCCCTCCCCCCATCCTCAGAGGGAATCTGTTCCTCGCCTTCCGCTCAATCAGCAATTCACATGTCTAATTCACAGAACAGGATCTCGCTCTCATCATTAGCACCAAAGCACACGTCCTTCCTCCAAGAATCCAACTTAATGATCTTCTGGTTTTGCTCCTCATAATCTAATGCCTCTAAAGCCATCTTCCTCTCCACCAGCTAACTTCAATCACCGAGCTGCCCTCAGGATTTTCACAGACTCTCGCAGCCAGTGAATCGTCTTCATTTCAAATCTCGTCTCGCATAACCAAACTTTCTCCAGACTTTCTCATGCTACACATTAGAGGAATGTTCCAGGCTCAATACAAGTTAAGTGCAATGAACAGCACTTGTGGCATTATGTTCATTAACACAAAAATTAATTTTCTCTTGTCCCCCCTTTTCTCTAGAGAAAAAAAAATGAGAAGAAGCAAAAATCTGGGTTACAGTGAGGCACTTACAATGAAAGCGAAGAGGGCAAATTCATAAATCCCAAAATATTCTTTCTTTAATAAAACAGCCACAAGATATAAAAATTTGCATGTTAACATGATTTTAGTGTAAAAAAAAATATGCTTACTAACCTTCGGTATAAAAGTGTATTCAATTTTACTTTGGCAACTTGTCATGACAACGAAACAGTTAAAACCATAAAAATGATTAAAAAAGGTCATTTAAACAGCTTTACTGCTATATTAATTCACAAGTTTAAACAGAACAATAAATGTAAATGTTTTATCAAATTAAAAGCTTCAAATATCTGCTTGAAAATCGAACAGTTTTCCCTATTCATATCCATTTCAAGTGAATCACCATAACCAAGATTTTTTGCCTTTTTCCTAAAGAAAATGAGTAAAAGTTCAAATGCATTTTTGGTGTAATCAGCATTATGCCACATCTTCAGTTCAACTGAACTGGAATATTCCTTTAATATTCAACTTGCTAATAACTTTCATTGAGACACATACACGTACCATGCTTCAACATGCTAAAAACTTTCTGCAACATGCGCAAACCCTCACTAACTTCCACTATACATTCTTCCGTCTTCCTGTTGCATTTTCCGAAATATTTTAAGTCCTTTGATTTAATATTGTTAGTCAAAGATTGATTCATTTTATGTATTTATTTTAATTTTTTTGCTGTTCAGGTGTTTAGGGCACAGCTCAAGGACATGAAGACCATGCGAATACAAATAAGAGTCAACAAATGACCTTTCTCAGACAGACAGAATA
Source organism: Onychostoma macrolepis (assembly GCF_012432095.1). NCBI lineage: Eukaryota > Metazoa > Chordata > Actinopteri > Cypriniformes > Cyprinidae > Onychostoma > Onychostoma macrolepis. Next base: position 13,963,579 of record NC_081164.1, on the reverse strand, counting down.
ACAGCAAAACCAAAGTTGTGAAATCACACCTACAGCCACTCAGGCCGTACCTTCTACAGCCCCAGAAGCTGCTATTGGCCCACAAATGCATGATGTCAGCATCAAAAAGGACGTTGCTTCCCTTCTTTAGGACAAAAGGGCACCGTTTGGAAGCTGGTTGACCAATGCTTTACTCAGACACACGCATTGCAAACAACTTTCGGAGTGTGGTGTGTGTAGACTGATAAGATGCCTGTGGAATTACAAAGAGATTCTGGATGTCACAGCACATCCTCTTGGTTATGTGTCAATTATGAAATCTGGAGAGGGTCATCAGTCAACATCTCCAGGCAGATTAAAATGCCCAGACTCGACCGAACCATTAAAATGATCAACTGTGGTGTGCGAGCCAATGCGTTTACACGTGTGCCCAGACTGCCACACACACACACACAAATAAATAATGGAAGCAGATGTTCATTTCACATCGTTCTGTCTCTTTCACACTCTAATACTCACGTCTAAATGCACACAAACACTGCGTCATTGATCAGCTCGCCACAATTTAAATTTGCATATTAAAATCTCTCATCCGAGCTGCTTGAACGAGCCGAACGTTCCCAGGAAAAGGAGTAAATAATTCAAGCAATCATGGCTGGACTCCATGTAATCCCCTGTAAGAATTCCATCAAAGAGCTATCAAACAACTGCCCTGAATAATCTTCACTCGTTTGCCAATGATACGGATGGCGCTTCATGCTCCCTGGCCATTAAACATAAATAGAGTCGTCACAAGAGAATTTAGTTGTATTTTTTTTTTTTTTTTTTTGGATCTTACAGCCTGCAGGTGTAGCCATAGTTAAACCAAAAACGGATGTGTTTGAGTTGTGGATTCAATCTAAAGTCATCATCATCATCATCATCATCGGGTTGTTTTTGAGAATATCAGACAGTGGAAAGAAGTGGAACTACAGAGTTATGTTTAATTTCAAAAGCTGCCCAATCACATATTCTGCACGACGCCATTGGCTTCCCTGGCAGCGGCCCAGCAGAAATCAATCTACACCTGCTGACCAATAGAACTGGATCCTCCTTGAATGGTCCAATAAAAACTAATTTTACTGTACACCTATAGTTCTGACTGGCACAGAGCAGCCTTTGGCAAAGTGGTGGCAGGAAAAAAAATGAACCAGCCAGGGTCTCATCTGCTGGAATCATTATGATGATATTGGATAATAACCTCTCTCTCTCGCTCTCGTTCTCACACCAAAACTCTTTGTTCAAACAAAAAGAAACCGTAGGGAAAGAAAAGTCAATTGAATTCTTCAGTTAGGATGGATATTGTTTGCATTTTCGTCTGACACTGTGAGAGAACTCAAGTAGGGCATTTGGGGGCACAGAAACATGTTCTTGCAGAGGATTATGGGATCATACGGGGGGGTCAGGTGTCATGCCGGGTCAGTGGAAGTATATGTGAGCTGGTTCGACGGAGAGAGGCAGGGATTCTCTGCTCATTGCAGAGAGCCAGGGGCTGCTGTCTGATCTCGCCGCGTTCAAAAACCCATAGCTAACAGCCGCTCACACAGCTCTTCTTGCCCTCGTTGCATGAAGGAAAATGGAGTTCTCAGTGTCAATGTAGTTCCTCACCCTCCCTGCGTGTGCCCCCTGTGCTATGAAGCATCAGCTCTGGGGGCCTCTTTCCTGCCGTTCTGGTGAGACGGGGAGTCTGAAGTCTTTACGGTTTTGCGTGGAGGACTCTGCTCCGCTACAAGCTCATGCAGTGAAGGTTCCTTGTACATGGCCACTGAGGGAACAAGAAGAACAATGACACACTGATGTTATTTAAAGCAACAACAGAGGAACTGAAGTTATAGTCTCTTGAATAGTGCAATGTAAATCTGCTATTGAAAAAACACTAATTTGAATATTGGGAGGGCCATTAGCTGGTACAAACTAGTTATTATCTAGTTTAGGCTGGTCAAAGCTGGATATTAGCTCATCTATGACATCTGGTACAAGCTGGATATTGACTGGTTTAAGCTGGTGCAAGTAGGTTGTTAGCTGATCTAAAATGGTCATCAGCTGGTACAAGTTGGTTATTAGGTGGTCGAAGCTGGTCACTATCTGGTCTGAGGTAGCGCAAGCTGGTTATTGTCTGGTTTTTAACCAGTGCAAGCTGGCTATTACCTGGTGCAAAATGGTTATTAGGTGGTCTAGGCTGGTTATTATCTGGTCTGAGGTAGCACAAGCTGGTTATTATCTGGTTTAATTTAGTGCAAGCTGGCTTTAGCTGGTGAAAACTGGTTGTTAGTTGATCTAAGATGGTCATTAGCTAGTCCAAGCAGGTTATCATCTGGCTTGAGATAGTCAAAGCTGGATATTGGCTGGTCTATGCTAGAGCAAGCTGGTTATTTGCTGGTTTAAATTGGCATATGCTAGTTGTTAGCTGATTTAAGATGGTTATTAGCTGGGGCAGGCTGGTTATTAGGTGGTCTAAACTTGTTATTAACTTGCCTAATCTAGAGCAGACTGGTTATTATGTGGTCTAAGCTAGTGCAAGCAAGTTATTCTCTGGTCCAAGCAGGTTATTAACTGCTCTAAACTGGTTATTGGCTGCTTAAATTTGGTGCAAGCAGGTTATTAGCTGATCTAAAATGGTCATCAGCTGGTACAAGCTGGTTAATAGGTGGTCGAAGCATGTCATTATCTGGTCTGAGTTAGTGCAAGCTGGTTATTATCTGGTTTAAACTAGTGCAAGCTGGCTATTAATTGGTGCAGAATGGTTATTAGGTGGTCTAGGCTGGTTATTATCTGGTCTAAGTCTAAGATAGGGCAAGCTGGCTACTAGCTGATCTAAACTAGGGCAGCTGGTTATTAGCTGGTCATTAGCTTGTCTAGGCTGGTTATTATCTGGTCTAAGATTGGTTGGTTACTAGCAGGTCTATGCTGGTGCAAGTTGGTTATAAGTTGGTCAAAACAGGTTATTAACTGCTCTAACCAAGATAGTGCTCTGTCCAAGACAGTGCAAGATGGCTAGTTTAAGTTTGTCATTATTATCTAAGCTAGATATTAGCTAGTCTATGCTAGTGCAAGCTGAATATTATTTATTAGTTAGTACAAGCTGATTATTAGCTAGTCTTTGTTGGTTATTAGCTGGTTGGCCAGCCACCATGATCCAAAAACCATCTTGACCACCTGGTTTGCTAATAGACCATCCAAACTGGTCTACTAGCTTATCACCTGTTTGGACCAGCTACTGACAAGCTTTAACCAGCTAGAAACTGAAACATAGTTACCCCTGTAAGGTAGATTTTCCATCTGGGAATGTCAGTCTCTGCTCATCTATATTCTGCATCTGACTATGTCTCAAGTTTAAACCTGATCTGACCTTCAATGACTTTAGGTAGGAAGTGTGCGGCCGCTTTGGTCTTCTTCACACGGTTGCCCTTCATCACTTGGCCATCCCGGTTGATGCCGATGTACCACGAGCGTCCAGACTGGCTTTGGCGGTACAGCATGGAGGAATACGTCACATAGTAGTTCTCAAACACGCTCTCTTTGAATTTGCACTCTGGGTTGAAATTCTCCTGCCAAAGAATGAAAACCACAAATATGCTAATAAGCACAGACATCTGTAATGCATGCACATACATGTATGTGAAAACGAAAGATGACAAAGTTAGCATGTTTCAAACAACATCACTCCGTACTTTTGATTGGTTGGTCTGTATCTGAAGAGACTAAGCGGAAATCCCATCATGGTGCTTCTTTGAAAGCAATGTTCTCCGGAGAGCAGGAGGTAGATTATTCTACTCATAAACTGCTTTCATTTGCATGACTGATGAACTTAACACTGTCCCCAAAGGTACTCTGAGAGTAGAGAAGCAGCGAGCTCCACTCAACATACATACCGGCATGCAAATGAAAACACGCACACTTGAAAGCAGAAGCCACAAATCGATAGATACTCAAAATGTCAAGGCCTAAGATGAGGAAAAACACATTCTTTCAACCTAAAACTTTAATTTAGCCCGTTCTAAACATAACCTCGCCGTTCCCATTCATCTCCCTTTCGCTTAGAGTCCTTCCCACCAATCCAAGCCACTAAAGCCAGGTGACTGTAACCAGGAGCGACATGTATACATCTCTCTTAGTCTTCGTCAGGGTCCTTGCCCTGTCAGAGAGCAGACCCAATCAGCAGGACTGATTTACTGAGGGTAGCCAAGCAGAAACAGCTGACTGAAGCCTTTCGGCAAGCCACCGGAGATTGAGAGATTCGGACTGAGTGAGGGAAGGAGAAACGGAGAAGATGCTGGGGTCTGGAGGGGGATGAAAGGGTTACGGGAGTTTTTCTTCCCCGATATTAAGCAGCTCAGCTCGACTTGAGTAAAAACCAGCGAATATGTCCAAATTTCTGCCTGTCTGCTTTTAGTCTATGCAACGCTCAGGATTTTTTCTTAGATTTGTCTTCATCAGCTCTCTCGTTCTTTTTCTTTCACTTATTTTATCCAACCCACCTTCCCTTCCTCTTGGCCTATGCATCAAACTAAGCAGCTTTTGCCTCACGTATTTGATGTCCTCAAAATCTCACAGACGGAGGAGATCAATAGATGATCAGCCTCATGGAATACTAATAACAATCTAATCACGTGAATCCAGTTACCACGGCCACCAGGAAGGACAATGTCACCTCCAAACTCACATTTTCAAGATCAGTCTGCCAATATATAACCCCAAAGTTGACTTTTGACCTATTTTACAGCATACACATTATAGCTTGTGGTGGTACCGTCTTAAAACATTAAGAACTTGACCTCTATCCTCTGACTCCAGGAGTTGACATGAGGACAACCTAAATTAGGATTTTTAACCATTTTGATGCCAAGGACCACTAAATATGTTAGGAAAAAATATTAAGTGTGATATTACAAAGACTACAAAATAATTGTTTCCAAAACTGAAATATTTACATTTACATTTAGTCATTTAGCAGACGCTTTTATCCAAAGCGACTTACAAATGAGGACATTAGAAGCAATTAAAACCAACAAAAGAGCAACAACATGCAAGTGCTATTGCAAGTCTTGGTTAGCCAAGCACAGTACACATAAAAAAGTTTTGTTCTTTTTTTTTTTTTTTTTTTTAAGAAAACGAGTAGATAGAATATAGAAAAAAGAAACCTAGTGTTTTTTTTTTGTTTTTTTTTTTAATGAAACAAGTAGATAGAATAGAAAAAAGAAAGCTAGTGTTAGCTTTAAAAGAAAAGCTAGCAGTTACAGAAAAAATATGCAATTGATGGAGGGTCAAATGTGAATTTTTTTTAAATAAAAAGAAGACAGATAGATAAAATAAAATTAGAATAGAGAGCGCTAGAGTTAGAGGGTCAAATAAAGATGGAAGAGATGAGTTTTTAGCCGTTTCTTGAAGATGGGTAAGGATTCAGCTGCTCGGATTGAGTTGGACAGGTCATTCCACCAGATGGGAACAGTTAATGAAAAAGTCAGTGAAAGTGATTTTGTATTAAAATATATTTTAATTACAATTTAATAATTTATTAAATAATTTATTTAAATAATTAAATAATTTATTATTTCATTTATATTTTTATTGATATTTATTTTTCAAGTAAATTGACATTATTAATATTGTCTAAAATATCTACTATTTATTAAGCGTCTGTGAGTGTAACACTTTAAAATATTATTATTATTATTATTATATATAAATAATAAATAGAAATGTATACAAATAATGTAGAATTAATTTAAATGAAGTTTTAGATTGCCTCTAAATGTGAACAATATTAAATTAAAATGTATGAGAAAAATATTAAGGGTGATATTATAAAGACTACAAAATAATTGTTTCCAAAAGTTGAAATATATTTAGATTATATTTACATTATTATTTATATTTATTTCTTTTTCAAGTAACTTGTCATTATTAATAATATTCTCTAAAATAGCTACTTTTTATTAATCATATCTGAGATTAATACTTTAAAGTATTTTATAAATAATAAATATAAATGTATACAAATAATGTAGAAATAATTTAAACAAAGTAAATTTCAACAATTTCTATGTTTTCAATAAGAAAAAAAAGAGCAATATTGTAATATTATCATATTTGGTGAAAGTAAAAAAAGCAACAACAACAACAAAACAACAACAAAAATCAGTAATTTCCTTAAAGGGTTACTCGTAAACAGCGTATGCTGTTCTGTGTCAGCCGCACCACACAGATACGTGTTTTCATTCAAATCAAAGCGTAAATAAGCGTTGAAAACGTATCCATGTGGTGCGGCTGAAACAGAGCAGCATACGCTGTTTACGTTCAGTGGATACTCTCCAAAATGGCAATACGGTGGAGACGAATTGTTGAATAAAGTCGTTATTTTTGTTTTCTTTGCGTACAAAAAGTATTCTCGTAGCTTCGTAAAACTACAGTTGAACCCCTGATGTCACATGGATTCGTGTTAATTCCGTTGCTGTCAATGGGAGGGTCAGACAGCTCTCAGAATGCATCAAAAATATCATAATTTATGTTCCGAAGATGAACAGAGGTCTTACAGGTTTGGAACGACATGAGGGTGAGTAATTAATGACAGAATTTTCATTTTGGGGTGTGGTCCTGGACCCCAGTTTGAAAACCCCTGACCTAGATGGCCAGCTCCTATCTGTGCTTGGGAGAGTTAGCATTGAGTAGCCGTGATTACAGGCTTAAATAAAAAGCTAATCCTTTCGCTCTGACTCGTGAAGGAGTTAGACAGCCTCCTTCAGCTCGCGTGTCTTGGTGGAATGGGTTGGAATGACATGTGAGGAAAGAGGTAATATCCGGCCTGCGTGCAGAGAATCCCGATGACGACGCCAACATCTTTATCATGCAGAGCAGCACTCTGACCTTCCCCTCACCACCACCCCCTCTCCTCCTCCTCGCTGCCTCCCTCCATTTCTCTCCTTTCACATGCAAGTGTCTGATTGCATCTATTCACCTGGTCATAAAGTAACGCCCATTTATAAGCCTCTGTCTAAAAAAGGATAACTAGCCCTGCTAACTCTTTAAATGTCCTCCATTTCAAAATCACTTCGTTCAATGCATAAACACAGACAACTGACCTTTAGAGGCTGCATGAAATCAAACCTGACCCTATTTAGTTTTATTTTATTTTATTTTTTTACAACTAATCTTAGATGGTAAAGAGGTGTATTAAAATCAAGCCCCACCCTCAATTTATTTATTTATTTTTTTAAATGTAGTATTCTGCTTCACTTGGAAACACATTACAATTTAAGACTATGACTTCCAGTTCATGCAGACTTTAATTTTGTCAGGATTTTAACTTTTTCTAAATGTAAACAGTCATATGGTGTGACAATTTATTCTAAAATGTTATTATAAAATATTCTAAAAATATGAAATGGCCATCATCATCCTGAAGACTTTCTAAACTATTTTTTTAATTAGTATGTATGCATTTTATTTATTTTATTTTTTTTTATTTTTTTACATTTCAACACTATCAATATTTATTAGAATCTGCCATTTGCAACTTCTGACAAACCAAACTTTAAAAATCAAAATTCTTCTGATAGTAACAGATTTGTCAGACATATTTAATGTAGATATTTTTGCCCTAAATATATTTAAATAGTTAAAAAACATTAATATGAAATGTATTTAATATTATAAATTATTATGAATGTCACACTAAATGCTTTAGCACCACACCATAAAATAATAATAGAACCAAAAGCATCCAATATTTGTTAAATGCCATATTATTTTACCTAGGAAAACATTTTGTAAATGTTATCCTGAATATACACATACACAAACACATGATATATATGTGTGTGTGCATGCATATTACCAAAAAAAAAAAAAAAACATGGTTTGTAAATTAATTTTATAATTATAGTTCATTAAAATTTCACCTTAAAAGTAAAAAAAAAAAATATATATATATATATATATATATATATATATAAATTCTGAATGTATAAATATTGTTTTCTGAATTAAACCTGCATGCTATATGCTATAGTATACATACCTATACTATGGTGTGACTATTTAATCATATAGAGTGAAATGCAAACTATTCTGTTTAATTTAACGTCACACCATTCAGTTTCATGTAATTAGGTCTGTCTAAGGCAATGGCAACAATATGTTTGAATGGATATATACACACACACACACACACATAATTACTGTACAATACGTTATCACTTCTTAAAACAATATATATTTAGCTACACCATAACTGGCTTCCGTACAACAGAGACTTGGAAATGTACTGTATGATGTTGCTTGAATTTTTTTAAAGCTTAGAATCATTTTATTATGATTTCTTTCCTCATTTTTATCCAAGTGTGAACTACACATACTAGCTAATGTGAAGACTCAACAAAACATATACCCACACACTCAGCAGCCACCACAGGATCTGAGCTATGACGTCCCCATCCAAGATGTTCTGCAAGCTTCTTCTCACAGACTTTGGTTCAGAGAGCATGAAATTGACAGACGGAGGGTGTTGGATCCGACTGCTGTGCTGTTTCTATCTCTCATCGAAGTGGAGTTAATGACCTTGTTACTGCCACATGGCAAACGCAAAAACACTTGACGTGAGGGCAGATTACAGTGCCCGCTCAAGTGCTGCAAAAAGCAGTATTAAGGCTGTCACACCTATAATGCCCACCACAATAACTTCAACAGATGAAAAATTTAACAGTCTCGTTAAACTGCCAACGACAAGAAAAGCATCCATCCTGTCAGTAAGAGAGTATATAACACGAGGCTTCAGTCTTGCAACACAGCTGTTTTGAAATTTTCTTGAAATTTTGAGACCAACGTGACCTCTATGTCCATTACGTTCTCAGCAGGAAGTTCTGGAAACGAAACACAATGCTGGAGACACGGTTGAATAATTGATATCAATTATGCTATTTCAAAGACACATGTATTATTCAGTGAAACTGTATTAGTCCCAAATCCATGACTACAGCTATAGGCGTTATACTGAGACAGGAAGAAGACAAGAAATATGCCCTTCATCACAAGAACATGGGAAACACACAAAACAAGCATATTAGCCACAAAGGAACACTGGAATAGAAAAGTTACGACTCAAGCTGTAAACGAGTGCTGTACTTCCTGTGGAGGAGGCCTATGGCACTGGCAGAGAACGGAAAATGAAAGAGAGGAACTGGATAGCTAGCAGCTGAGGAATTAAATGCATGCTGGGAAAAATGTTATATTTGCAAAATATTTACTTATAGAGTCTTATTTACTCAAAATACATTTTTAATGGCTGTCAATAGAGAGCTGCAGTGATTATGTATTTTTGAAGGCCAACTCACCCTGGTTCCTTTAACAAAAATCCAATAGTATCTTTCCATTGGTTTTTGGCTGCCCGATGGAAAAATCCTATTGGGTTTTTGTTGAGAGAGCTATTGGGGAAGTATTGAACTATTTGTTTTTTGTCGAGGGAACCATGGTGATGCTAACTGTAACCCAAAAAAGTTTATGAATTTTACAAATTTTGTTTATCATGATAATCTTCACAAATTAACACAACTTTTATGAATTCTGAAGCTTAGGATATAAACAAACTACTATATCACAACTTTAAGGTCACCATCACTAAGCTTCTAACAACTCTTTCTCTCTTAATTTAAAAAGTCTTTCTTTTCCTTGAAAGTTTGACTTCAATTAGTTGATTATAAACACAGTGAGGCTGTGATATTAGTGAGTAGATGAGTTTTCCTGCTATGGTATGATGTTTAATGTTACCAACAACCTCCGTAGTCCCAGTTAGCCACTTGTTAGCCACCGTCTTTTTCACAAGTAGCTTTAAAAAAAAAGACAAGAAAATCACATGGAGGTATGTTGCAGAATAAAATGTGAAAATATTAGTGCTGTCAAACGATTAATCACATCCAAAATGAAAGTTTTTGTTTACATAATATATGTGTGTGTGCTGTGTATATTTATTATGCATATATAAATACACACACATACAGTATATATTTTGAAAATATTTACATGTCTATAATTATATAATTTATATTATATACAACCTGAATTCTGGAAATGTAGGGACGTTTTTTAAATTTGAATAAAATGAAAACTAACTAACTAAAATTTGTTTAAATATATTTAATATATAAACATAACATATTTTTCTGAAATATATACATGCATGTGTGTGTATTTATATATACATAATAAATATATACAGTACACACATATATTAAGTAAACAAAAACTTATTTTGGATGTGATTAATCGCGATTAATCATTTGACAGCACTAGAAAATATTTTGAGCTTGTATTAATAACAGATCGTATTTTAGGCATTGAACCAAAAACCCATTTGACAAAAACCCTTTGACTTCGGGATGATGGTACCAGAAGTGCTAAAATGCTAACTTTTTTCCTTGCTTTGGCCTACAAAAATATGTCATCCCTGCAATACTCCATAGATAAAGATAGTGTAGTAATGGTATCCACCAGCAGGGACTAACTGAACCATGCTAACAAGGCTAAACCCTTACTCTTTGGTTTCCACTGATGCTGTCTGACCGAAAGTGGCCCCGATGGTGCCATAATCTCTGTCTGTATATGTCATTTTGGGCCAGCCTCGCCCATGATCATATCTAAACATAAAGCTCCTTAATGGGGCTTAAGTTTCATGAGTGAAATCTCGTGTGTGTGTGTGTGTGTGTGTGTTTGTTTGCGGCCCAGTATGTTTATGCCTCAGTTAATCCTTGTGCTTGAGTGCATACGTTTAATGTGTACACGTGTATACGTACATCTGTGGGAAGACGCATTCAATGTAAGTTTGTATGTTCAGCAGATATTCAGTGGCATACAACATTACATAAGTCTATAAAGCATGCAGGGCTGCATTAGGAAACATCAATGGATGGATGAACAAATGCAGGCGAGGTCATAATCCATTTACGCTCTGCCTATGGTGACGTTTACAGATGGTCGTGCAGCTGGTGAGAGTGGGCGGGGCTATTCCAGATCGCTGATGGCATTTATCTTTGTTTTGAGTGACGAATGGAGGGTCCCTGTCAATAAGATTCATGTTATGGGATGTTAGATGGCATCTCCTGTTTTAATGAATGATCTGGAACAGGGCTGACAGCAGGGAAGTATTACTAATAAGCATGTGGCAGAGTAATGGGATCTCATTTTTATTTGTTGTAAAGTATGAATCTAACACATGTACATTTACAATATCAAGGTGCTGACAGCATCTAAACTGTCAACTTTAGAAATGTACAAATGTTTGCCAATCTTTTGAAGTTCAAAGATTGATCAAGTTGGTTGTTTGAATTGTATTTACAATAAATGAGATTAATTATTTAACACCATCATATTGATTTGTTAACCAATTTACCTAATTTGACTTGATGTTTTTCAATCTGCTGTGTGTGTGAAGATTGATTAGAACTGTTGTGAAACCACTGACACATATGAATCTGTAACGAGTGAAACACATATAGAATAGCATATTATTCTTACATTTTCTTGAAGTTTTTAGAGAAACTCAGTCCCTTTTTGAGCACTGCACTCATTATCTTCTGTCTTCCGTTTGTATTTCTACAGCATGACGGTAAGGTTGTATGCATTTATGAATGAACTGCTCGTTTTTCAAATCTTTCCGGTCTGCTGATATTTGCTGTGACATCCATTCGCTACGAACTTAACAATGCACGATAACTTTCATTAACGCTACAATAAGTAAATCCACTTCATCAGCTACTCTTCCAACGGCGGTGCTGTAGTGCTACCGCAAAAACGGAAGTTCAAAGACGGCTGTGTGCTTGTTTCTCTGAAGCATAAGGTCTATATGTGCATTTTCTGCATGCGTAGATTGCTGGGATGAACTAGATTTTCCAAAATGTGCGGTATAAAATCAGAGAACACAGCATGAGAAGTTGTATCCCAATGTGCAGTGCACTCAACTTGACCTTCCATTTCCAGTGTGAGGAATATACTGTTGGTTAAATCAACTGTTAGTAATTCATTATTTGATCAGACTGGCAAGAAGTACACTATACATTTTTTATAATTTTTACAGAAAAAACTATTAACAATACAAAAATATCCATTTTAATACAGACATGCAATGTAGTGTAGCCTACTACAGTTTGAAATAACTGTCAGAATAATGCCTATTATTTAATTTTTAAGGATGCATTAAATTGATCGAAGGTGACAGTAAAGACACTAATGTTGCAAAATGTTTGATAATAATTGATAATAATAAGAAATGTCTCTTGAGCACCAAATCAGCTTATCAGAATGATTTCTGAAGGATCATGTGGCACTGAAGACTAGAGTATTGAGGATGAAAATTCAAAATTCAGCTAAACTTCATTCATTTTATGTATTTACATGTATATATTTATATTCATATAATTTATATCATATATAAATATATTTAATATATAAACATAGCATATTTTTCTTAAATATATACATGCATGTGTATTTATATATTTATAATAAATATACACAGTACATACACATATATTATGTAAACAAAAACTTTTATTTTGGATGCGATTAATCGCGATTAATCGCTTGCAGCACTAATATATATATAAGTTATCTAAGTTTTTGTTTACATAATATGTATGTACTGTGTATATTTATTATAAATATATAAATACACACATGCATATATTTAAGAAAAATATGCTATGTTTATATATTAAATATACATGTGAATATTTTCAAAATATATACTGTATGTATGTGTATTTATATATAAATTATAAATAAACACAGTACACATACATATATTATGTAAACAAAAAAATGTTTATTTTGGATGTGATTAATAGCGATTAATAGTTTGACAGCACTAATATATATATATATATATATATATATATATATATATATATATATATAATTTGTCTTTCTACTGAGCAATTTGCACTTTTTGGCCTCCAAATAAAGTATTTTTGTAAGAAATCTTCTAGCCTTATGTGTGTGAGCTCCTCTCCTTGTTGAACTTCACTAAATTTAAACTACATGATATTTTACATATTAGCGTCTATCAACATGTTTAAAAATATGTAGGAATGCTAATAAGATTACTTTGGGCAAAGACAGAGAGGCCACAGAGTAACAAGATTCTCTATTGAAGAGTACTAGGGTTCATAAGGGGGCTTATGGGAAATGGAGGCAGCTTAAAATGCCGCAGAGGGTTTATGGGGATGAACAGCTACAATCTGCAGTTCATTACCTGCAAGGGGAAAAGAGAAGATTACTGAATCACTTACACTTCTGTTTCTCTCGCACTCTCTCTCCCCGTCCCTCGTCGGCTTGTGAGGGAATGCTGGGAATGAGGTGTGTTTGGAAGCAATTGCATGTTCTAGTTTGGATTCATATCAGTAAGTCTCTGGCTTTTCATTTGCCTTTAGAAACTACATGTGTCTCTTTGAGTCTGCAGTGCGATGGGTATGATTGCATCTCGGTGATGGGAGCATTTTGAATCTCAATACCATCTGTGGAGGAGAGAGACTATAGAAACCATTTATCAAACCTGAGATAAAGGCACCACAACACACATTATACACATCTTGTCTGAGGTCACACAATCACACACACCCACACATGCACCTATTGTGCTCAGAAAATGCCATTATACCGCAAGTTATCTGGTGGAAAGTTTGTTTGGTGCGAGGAGTTTTAAATCGAAGCCTGTGTCGCCTGAATAATGGCTGATCATGGCAACAGGCCCACAACTATTTCTGTCAAGAACCTTACAACTGTGTCAGCGCCTCCCACTCCCCATATCTTTCTCGTGCTCTCTTTCTCACCCTCTCTTGTTCAGCCCAGGAGGGTTTTTCCAGAGCATACTGTCTATAAAATGGGTCAGGACGGGACCGGGTTCTATTTTTAGCTAGAAACCATTTTCTTAACTTCACAACAGGTATCTCACAGATCTCGATGCCCACACAACTCCCTCTACTGTAGACCAATAGCGTGGAGGTTCCCTCAGCAGTCCGTTCCCCATCTCTCTCCAAGGCTACCACACCAATGCATGCGCACACACACACACACACACACACACACACACACACACAGCTAGTGCCTGGATAATTAAACACGCAGAACAATGAAGGCTCCAGAAAAGCTTTTAGTTTAGTGCTGATCTCTGTATGGTTGAAACTTGGAAATGGAATAGTTTAGCCAGAAATGTAAATTCTGTCATCATTCGCTCATCCTCATGTTGTTCCAAACCATGAGACTTTCTTTTTTTTTTGTGGAAAACAAAAGGATATGTTTCCGAACTGCTCTTTTCCACGCAATGAAAATGGGTGGTTTTATACTGTAAAAAAAAAAAGCTCGACAGTTACCATTTATATAAGTCGAGAAAAGAGAAGCTCAAACATTAAATATCTCCTTTTGTGTCTAGTAGAAGAAAGAAAATCTAATATGTGAAATGATGATGACAGAATTGACCCTTCACATTTTCATAAATCTTTCAGGCTATTTTGTGAACCATTTGACCAATTAACAGAAAATAATCAAAGAACGATTTGTTTGCAAGCAGGTTTTGCTCAACACAAGAGAAACATTTAGCTCCTGAAATATTTTGGATTATGAATTTTAAGACTCCATTAAATTACTTTTCCAGACATTTTTAATTTTTCTTTTCTCCTGAGTTATAATGTTTCTGTTTCATTAAACAGAGCGAATTACACAAATAAATTAAAGTTCGATCTATCAAATTATGTGACTTACATTTAGTGGATGCAAATAACAATCATAGACAATTTTCATCAGATTTTGAAGATAAGGGCTTCCAAATGTAATTTTTTTTCTGAAAAGAGAATTAATAAATGATAAATAAGGTTAACATTACATTACCTTTAAACATATGTTCCTCACAGGCGACATCCAGCATTAAATACTAAATACAAAAAAGGAGAGTACTTTAAGATAGCTATGAAAAGTCTAACTCTTAACATTTTGTTTTATAGATGTGCCATATTCAAAAAGCATATTGTCATAATTGCAAATTTTGTGGATTTTTGGTTTAACCTTTTAAATCATGCATCTGAATTGCCCCTTTCAGATCCTTAATGGTCATTATAGGCTTTGCACCAAACGCTGCATGAGGACATGAGGAATGTCTGCCCAAGGGGATGTATGAAATCTATTATATGGCAGAAGAGCACAATCCCTGAGGCAGCTCATCTAATTTACGTGGGCTTATTACAATGAGATACTTACAGAGCTTGACAATATAGTGGCATATTATGAATGACCTTCTCTTTAACTGCAGTGAGGAGAGGAGGGGAGGGGACAGGAGCATGCGGAGGAGAAAAATGCCCCAGGGAGTGAGGTGTTTCCCCATTGGCTGTGTCCTCCGAGTCTCACATATTTGTCTGTTCAGTTACACACGCTTTCTCTAAGCCGATGGTTATCATACACACACTTGCACTTGCATATATAAACCCTATGCTTAAACAATCTTATGCACTGACTGATGATATAACAAAATAATATCCCTGATTTCCTGCATCCAGATGCCAGTTAAGCAGCATTGTAAACATAGATATCATTTCCAAATTAATCTGCTTATGTAACCCCTCTGACATTGATTAAAATAAACCATCCCGTTGCACACAGTTTACCCAGAATTCAATGTAATGTTCTTTGATATGACTGGAAGCAAAAAATAATGTTTGTTTGAGTGCCAAAGACTGGAATAGGGCACAGAGAGGGCAAATTCAGATGGTTACGGTAGCAAGAAAAGGACAAAGCTGTTAAGGACGAGTCCGAATGAAAGGGAATGGTGAAAATGACAGGAACAGGACAGGACAGGACAGGACAGGACAGGACGGACAGACCAGACCTAAGACAGGCAAGGAGGGACAGTTTTAGGATAGCAGACACAGGACAGGATGTCCCAAAGCTTGCAGCGCATCGGTAAGCGACGCAGGCTCTGAATTAAAGTCAGTTGCCTTTGAACCAAATGCTGCTCTTCACTTCTTAGAAGAAAATCCCCTCATTTCTCAGTTCACAGAGAGGCAGGAGACAAAAGCTCTCTCATCCCCCATTCTAATCGGCAGCTCTGGGATGCACGCTCACACACACATATACACAGCTTAACAAACACACACTCAATATCTCTCTCTGCGAGCTGTCTCATCACGCTCTCTTTTCTCTTTATCCTGCTCTAGCCGTGACACAGTCTAAATATCTGCTCCACCTTGCCTGCTAATGCTGCTGCTTTCCACTCTACTCCACATCAAGCACAATTTGTGTAATTGGTCACACTGTATGGGCTAATCCTTTGTTATTGTTTTTATTTGGCAAAGCTTGACCTTTGGGAACATTAACGGCACATATCCAATATGGCTATAGGGTCTCTAGTACATTTACCAAGGATATGAAATGTCTCCACAACCACAAGAGTTATTAAAAATAATAATAATAATGTGTAACTTTTTTGGATTTTCTAATTAGGTAAAAACTATTTGTAATATTTTGTGGCAAAATACACTACTATTCAAAAGTTCTGTGTCATATATAAATATATATAATAATTTTTTGTTTGTTTGTTTTTCAGTGAGGATGCATTAAATTGATCAGAAGTGACATTATCATTATATAATTTTACAAAAGACTTCTACTTTAAAATAAATTCTCTTCTTTTGGATTTTCTATTAACCAATGAATCCCGAAAAAAGTATAACAGTTTTCACAATATCAGAATTGATAATAGGAAATGTTTCTTGAGCATCAAATCACATATTACAATGATTTTTGAAGGTAAATGTGATCCTAAATACTGAAATAATGGATGTTGAAAATTAAGCTTTGCATCACAGGAATACATTACATTTTATGATTTATTAAAATAGAAAACATTATTTTAAATTGTAATAATACTTCATATTATTACTGTTTTTACTGTATTTTGATCAAATACATGCAGCCTTGGTGAGCATGAGACTTCTTTCAAACATATTTATTAAAATCTCAAACTTTTCAACAGTTGTGTACAGAACTGCATACTGAACCATTTTATTTTGGCATTGTGACATTAGAGCTCTTAAATCTAGAAAAAAGCAACAAGATCACAAAATTTTATGCGAATGGAAAGAACCTAAACAATTCTGTCGCCTTCCATAGCAGAGTTTAGCTGGTTTACCTTGATTACCTGGTTTTTGTGTGTTTAATTAAACCCTGCAGGAAGGTGGCCCTCCGTAAACAGGATTGGATACTTCGATATACAGTGGAGCAAAAAAGTATTTAGTCAGCCACCAATTGTGCAAGTTCTCCCACTTAAAAATATGAGAGAGGCCTGTAATTTTCATCATAGGTATACCTCAACTATGAGAGACAAAATCTGAAAAAAAAAAAAATCCAGAAAATCACATTGTAGGATTTTTAAAGAATTAATTGGTAAATTCCTCGGTAAAATAAGTATTTGGTCACCTACAAACAAGCAAGATTTCTAGCTCTCACAGACCTGTAACTTCTTCTTTAAGAGGCTCCTCTGTCCTCCACTCGTTACCTGTATTAATGGCATCGGTTTGAACTCGTTATCAGTATAAAAGACACCTGTCCACAACCTCAAACAGTCCAACTCCAAACTCCACCATGGCCAAGACCAAAGAGCTGTCAAAGGACACCAGAAACAAAATTGTAGACCTGCACCAGGCTGGGAAGACTGAATCTGCAATAGGTAAGCAGCTTGGTGTGAAGAAATCAACTGTGGGAGCAATTATTAGAAAATGGAAGACATACAAGACCACTGATAATCTCCCTCGATCTGGGGCTCCACGCAAGATCTCACCCCGTGGGGTCAAAATGATCACAAGAACTGTGAGCAAAAATCCCAGAACCACACGGGGGGACCTAGTGAATGACCTGCAGAGAGCTGGGACCAAATTAACAAAGGCTACCATCAGTAACACACTGTGCCACCAGGGACTCAAATCTTGCAGTGCCAGACGTGTCCCCCTGCTTAAGCCAGTACATGTTCGGGCCCGTCTGAAGTTTGCTAGAGAGCATTGGGAGAATGTCATATGGTCAGATGAAACCAAAATAGAACTTTTTGGTAAAAACTCAACTTGTCGTGCTTGGAGGAGAAAGAATGCTGAGTTGCATCCAAAGAACACCATACCTACTGTGAAGCATGGGGGTGGAAACATCATGCTTTGGGGCTGTTTTTCGGCAAAGGGACCAGGACGACTGATCTGTGTAAACGAAAGAATGAATGGGGCCATGTATCGTGAGATTTTGAGTGTAAACCTCCTTCCATCTGCAAGGGCATTGAAGATGAAACGTGGCTGGGTCTTTCAGCATGACAATGATCCCAAACACACCGCCCGAACGAAGGAGTGGCTTCGTGAAGCATTTCAAGGTCCTGGAGTGGCCTAGCCAGTCTCCAGATCTCAACCCCATCGAAAATCTTGAAAGTCTGTGTTGCCCAGCGACAGCCCCAAAACATTACTGCTCTAGAGGAGATCTGCATGGAGGAATGGGCCAAAATACCAGCAACAGTGTGTGAAAACCTTGTGAAGACTTACAGAAAACGTTTGACCTCAGTCATTGCCAACAAAGGGTATATAACAAAGTATTGAGATGAAATTTTGTTATTGACCAAATACTTATTTTCCACCATAATTTGCAAATAAATTCTTTAAGAATCCTACAATGTGATTTTCTGGATTTTTTTTCCTCATTTTGTCTCTCATAGTTGAGGTATACCTATGATGAAAATTACAGGCCTCTCTCATCTTTTTAAGTGGGAGAACTTGCACAATTGGTGGCTGACTAAATACTTTTTTGCCCCACTGTAGCTAGAGAAGTTCAGCACCATGGAGAGCAACATGGCAATTCAGCACCATGGACAGCATCCAAGAGCTTCAACGCTAGGTCCAAAATGGGCAATTTTGTGCTGTAAACAAAGCCTGCGGTTTTCAGAACCTATGACAGAGTCTGCATCATCCTAATTACACCATCCTCTTTCACGCCAGTCTGTTTGACCAAACTCTTTTTTATAAGGAGAGTAATTAAACACTCATGCATAATTATTTATCCCTCAAAAAGCAGCACGTCGTCAATTATCTGTGAATCATTATTGTGGAGACACATGGAGGACACCGGCATAATGATTCTAATTATGATAATCATCAATCCTTAAAAGAGCATTCAGTCACTTACGGAGGTGTAGAGGTACCCCTCGCTGTTCATGCCCAGGTAGAAGCCAGTCTTCGCTCCCTGAATTGCCACTATCCGCAGACCCACAGGAATCAAGTTGAACTGTGCTGTGGGATGAAATCAGAGAAATTCATGCTCAGAGAAATAGATGATTAAACACTCAACGTGTGTCAGGTGTCAGGGAGAATGGAATATGCAGGTAGAAACAGTGTTTGATTGCTCTAGATGTCAATCAAACTGTCTTTTCCTTTCTAAGTGGGCGGTTCTTGGGTAGAATAAGCTGCAATGACAACCAGACTTTTTGCCTTGAGTCACAAGTCTGGCTTTGCGAGACTAGGGACAACGTGACATAGGATGAAACAGGATAACAGAGATGAAGATGCGAGTGACACAGAAGAGCGGATGTAAAACTGACAGGGATGGAAAAGATAATGGCATGAGGTGGGGGAAGGTATACAGGAGGGACTATCTGTCCTACGTCTGTTGTCCTTGATAGAAAGATGGATTGTGTTTGATATGGATCATTCAAGGAACATCACACAGTTAATGCTTCTGAGAGATAGCAGAAGATAAACCATGCAAAATAAAAGGCAATGAGAGGGAGAGAGATATCTCCGCACAGGCTGGGTACACTGGGTAAATATTTCTGCAATTAGTCTTCAGTGAGATTTCCCTCTGGAGTTTGACAGTTATATGGCAGTATCTAATTGGTGTCGGACAGTATCGTAACAATTTAGCACCATCAAATTCACCTCATTGGGTGTGAAGTGTTTAGGATTCACATCAGACTGCCCTGTCACAACGTTCATGGGACGCCGCAGTCGTATGGTTATTTAATATGTGCAACAGTCATTTCAGTAGACAAGCATGACATGTAAGCTAGTCCCTGACAACCCAGGCAGGAATGTGCTACACTTGTGCACCCTGACAACTGCCATCCCAATAAAATACTTCTCAATCTGTTTCTCGTACACTCAAAAAAACTCACACAGAGCTACAAAAAGCACAAGAACTCATGACGCATCACGTGTCTGCTCTCGTTGGCATGTTTTTCTCTCTCCTTCACTGTCTCTTCCCCTTCATGAACAGCATGTTATGGTGACTCAACATAAAATCCAACATAGTACCATTGAGGCCTCAGGCTGAACCTGTACAGAATTGACTTCCAGAAATGCAATCTTTGGTTGACTCCAGAATACTCTACACTGTTAAAAATATATATTTTAATGTTTTTATTTATTTATTTTTTGTTTGCTTAAGGTACATTCACTCTGAACTTGAGTTTGTGAAGTTGTGATGCTGTCAGTTGCTAACAGGTGTTCTACACTGAACTACAGGAAAAATGACCTGACTTCCACTGTCCCATTGGTGGCCACTGTGGCGCGTAATTCCTCATTTACATACAGTAAAACTCTGCTCAACTTTGATGCATCACCAGTGGTTGCTCGTAAGCCACAAAATGGCAACTCTAATTAAAAATGAATGAATTCTGAGCAACCATTTAATCATCTTTCCAAACCTGTAACACCGCTGTTCATCTTCGAAACACAAATTGAGATATTTCTGATAAAATCTGAGAGCTTTCTGACCCTCCATAGACTGTAACGCAACTACTAACTGCTATGCCCAGAAATGCACACGTCATTGTACTCTCGAAAACCGGCATTGCAGAGAAGAAATTGTTGAATAGTTATTTTTGTTCTCTTTGTGCACAAAAATTATTCTCATAACTTCATAAAATTCAGGTTGAACCACTGATGTCAGATGGAGTATTTTTAAAAACATCCTTACTACCTTATGGGACCTTTAACATTGTAGTTGTGTTGCTGTCTATGCAGGGTCAGAAAGCCTTCGGATTTCATCAAAAATATCTTAATTTGTGTTCCGAAGATGAACAAAGGTTTGGAACGAAATGAGGGTGACAGAATGACAGAATCTTCATTTTTGGGGAACTAACCCCATAAATGCATTTACACTGCAATTACAGAAAGCATAAGCATATCAGTTGCATAAATAATACTACAATTGTATTTTAATTTTTTTTTAATATTCAATATTATAAAAATAAATGATTTAATATTGAAATATGAAATAATAAAAAAATTAAATAATGTTTTTAAAGATAAAGCTGCAAGTAGGTGATGGCAAGTCCACTTCCAGAATAAACATTTCCTGATAATTTATCCAAGATGTTCATGTCTTTCTTTCTTCAGTTGTAAAGAATTATTATTATTATTTTTTTATTTTTTTATTTTTTTGAAGAAAACATTCTATTTATCTCCATCTAGTGAACTTCATCTCATTTTCTCCTCCAACTTTAAAATCATCCGACATCATTGTTTTACCTTTTTTTGTAAAGGGCATTTCGCTTTTTTTGCATATTCGCTTTGTAAACACTGTTGCCTACGTCACGCGTGACCTTTCCAATATCGCCTTATAAAGACGCACATCGCAAAGCTAATGCTAGCCAAGCATTTGTGGTTAAAAATTGTGTGTATATATATATATATATATATATATATTCGTTAGAGAAGACCCTTATTCCTCAGCAGGGATTGTGTAGAGCCCTTTGAAGCTGCACTGAAACTGAATTTTGGACCTTGAAATCGTTGGCCACCATTGAAGTTCACTAGATGGAGATAAATCCTAAAATGTTTTCCTAAAAAAAAAAACCTTTGCGACTAAAGAAAGAAAGACATGACCATCTTGGATGACATGGGGGTGAGTAAATTATCAGGAAATTGTTATTCTGAAATTGGACTTATCCTTTAAGTAATGGGACATTGTTACTGAATCATTCACTTAAACGATTTATACAAAAATGCAGATTCATTCAGTAACGAAACTCACAGACATCTTGTTTTTGCGATGTGAATAACATACTTTATAATGTCAGCTCAGACAGTGTTAAAACAACAATTACGAAATTATCGTAGATGATACATCGCACACCCTTATTAACAATGTACAACAACCTGCAAGAGTGAATAAGTGAATTACTTCTAGACATCTAAATAAAAAAAAAACAACATTGCCAAGAAAATGTGAACATCCTCTTCTAATTATCTGCTTTGGCTAGGCCCCTTAATTCTAGTCCAGACAAATATTAATGCTATGGCATGTGATCTTCAATCATATTGTTAAGTGTGAATCCCCATAGTGGCACCAGTGACCATGGGCTAAGTGTTATACACCTGGCCTTAGGCCTGACATACCGGACATATGCCAACACTGGGCTCTCAAATTAATTACAACAGACAGACAGACAGAACATGTACGTGAGGAGACTCTAAGACTTAAGAAATGAACGACATGAACAACAGAACTTCATTTTGTCTGTCTAGCGGTCACAGGGATGGACACAAGCAGACACACCTCAATAGTTTCTACAACTGACCCAACCAGAGGTCACACTGTGCCTGTCAGCCGTGAATAACGGGTGAGAAAGGACACACGCTTACAGAAGCAGCTGTTCTCGTCCCTTGTGCCGTCCATGGTGCCATCCGGCAGCATCTGCAGGTAGTAGCCGTGCTGGCTGTACAGACGGGTGACGATGCCTTTTAGCTGTGGCTCTACAGAGAGAAAACACAATCACAGGCACACAGTGTTAGTCCAGGGAGAAAACATCACAACTTGACCTATACAGGCACAACTTCATTAAAGCTTACGCAGAGTCTATTCATTATCAGCAGCTACTTATGTTGCCCAGGTCATGCTGCCATGTTTTGGACATTTTTAGTATTAGGGAATTCAGTTCAAACTTCCTTATGTAAACATATATTAAAACACAGAACAAAACTATTTATTTCCATCAAATACACTAATGAGTCAGTAAGATGAAAATGAAAATGAATGCTTTTGTTTAGCAAAAGACACATTACATTTTAGAACTTTTTAGAACTTTCTATTCTAATTAAACGCCCCTTTCTGCTGATTGGTCAGCCAAAGATCAACAGTGCCGTCATCAATAGACAGTAAAATCAGCAGTGTAAAATTTGCAGTGTTAAAAGTTATTAATTCCCAAAGAGTTGAATTAACAATCTACAGTGTTAAACAGTGGTGTTCAGTGTTGTCACACGGTGTAATATTTATGTAATTTCACTTTTACACTGAAAGTGTAAAAAACAAAAACCGCCGAATTGATCTGACTCCGCCCCTCAAGCGCCGACGCCATTTTATCTTCAGGCGACCGAGACGGTTAGTTGGATTGCTTTTCTCTTTATAAAATTACACGGGATAAATACTTTTTGTTGATAATTTTACTCAAAATATGATTGGTGGTGAACACATTTAGAAATTACTAACTGCGAGTTTTTTTGTCAGGTTTACAGTGTTAAGTTCGTGAGGTGTACAGATGCAACGTGACGTAAGCCTGAGTGAAAGTTTCTAATGCGTCCTCTTTTTTCTTGAAATAAGGTGATTTTACCTGTAAAATAATTTTTGGAATGTGTTTACAATTTATGTTATATATATACACTTTTAGCTTCTTTCATTTTGGTTCGTTGACAGATCCTCTCTCCTTCATTCCCGCCGAGGCCTGGTTTTACTGCGAGTCTGAAGCAGACACATTTGGGCGGTTTTCTACTCATTTGATGAATTCTCTCCTCTGGTAAATTTATATTTGTTTTTGAAAGCATTGAGTGCTTTGAAACGGTAATAGTGGGACTGTTAAACATTTACGCGCTAACAATTTCGTTTTTGTGACGCATAACACCGTGTTGAAGTGTCGCGTCAAGTCTTTCTGCAGCTGTGTAACGCGGAACATTTACCAGTCATTTAATTGACGTTATCTAATGCAAAACTGTGAAATTAGAGCGCGTTTAAAAACTTAGTTCGCAAAGTACGTTAAACTGTAAATCCATCAGTCTTTCCTTCAGTGCCCATGCAGAGCATGCTTGAAACCAGTCTATATCAATTCATATGGCATGCTATTTTGGGTAAATAATGTCCTAACTATTTCCAGATGTACAAAGTTGAGTTTTAATTTAGAAAGATATGTCTGAATCTATCTGTATTTTCTTTTCACATTATAAATAATAAATTAATAGTAAGAAATTCTAAACGTGTTAATTTATTCTAATGTAGTACACCATGTTCATTTTAAGATGCCTTATTACTCATGTTACGCATTAAAATTATATAAATATGTTTAATAATCAGATCAAATAAATACTTAAATTGTTCCAGGAATGCCTCCATGTAAATATTGCACAAACCTGCAAGACTTTTTCATTTTCAAAACACAAACGAAGATATTTTAAATGAAACCTGAGAGATTTCTGTCCTTCCATCGACAGTCTACACAACTACCACTTTGATGCTTCAAGAAGCTTATAAAGAGATCATAAAAGTAATCCAAATGAATCGAGTGGTTTAGTCACAATTTTCTGAAGAGACTCGATCACTTTATACAATGAACAGATTGAATTAAAAAAAAAAATCCACATTTAAACATTGATAAGGGATCATAAACAGAAAATTTGGACTAAACCACGTGATACATATGGATTAGATCTCTTTATGAAGTTTATGAATTATCAAAGTGGTAGTTGTGTGGACCGTCAATCAAGGGACAGAAATCTTATATTCTATTAAAATATCTTCAGTTGTGTTTCAAAGATAACGGAAGTCTTGGTTGAGTAAACGATCATTTTCATTTTTGAACTAACCCTGTAATTAAAGAATGTAGCCATATGCATCTTGTGTTTGTTCACTTGTGCATCACCCAAGATGCATGCTAATGCCAGGTGTGAACAGAGCCACTGTGTGACTACACAATCAGTTTAGCAGAATGGTTCCTGAGAGAGATATTGTCATTATTTTTATTTATATATATATTTTTTATTTTTTTTCCCCAAGAAGCCAACTTCCTGGCTTTTCCCAAGACCTTCAAGGACACAATTGACCTTGGGATCAGCTGTAAAAGAGGATGAAACCGATGTTTAAGGTTAGACTATATTTCAGAATAAGATCTATATTCATTTATTATCTATATTCTGTGTTCATGCATTTTTTGCTGAAGTTGTCATATCTGTTATTTAGAATGGGACAGCGATATTGCATCAATTTGTCTCCTACTTCATTTGATTCCACCATCGCCACAAGGCTGCAAGGGACCTGGAGAAATGTCCTCCTATCAAGCTGAAAAACATCTTCAAAAAGGTACATTTCTGTCACTACCTATTGTCTGCCTCAAAATATTGCCAGATGTGTTTTATATGAAATACTAATAAAAGTAAAATCAATTGGAGAGCTGACCTTAATTGTTATTTTGTCTTTGATCTGCAGGCACTAATAAGAAGAATACCTTGTAGAGACCACACAGCCATACCTGCTCGCTGATGGGACAACGAGCATTCATGGATGCTACACAACTGTCGACAAGTATCTTGCTGCAGTCTTGTTCAAATCTACCTGTCATACTTGTAAATTTGATTTTATGTGTTTTATTAACTATTTTATGTTTCCGTGCAACACTTAATGAATGTGACTGACTAATTAACCTCTACACATCTGGTATATGCTTTAAAGTTGCCACTTTGCCCATTTGTTAAATAAACGTTGGAATTTGTACATCTGTCTGAAGACTCTTGATTTTATGTCTAATCTTGTACATTAACACCATACAATAGCATTTTTATTTTTGCACTGAAAAGAATACTTTATTAATAACACTTACAACAACACCAGGGGTGTTAAATACCCCAGAGTGTAAAATTTGAACAACAATTGCAAGTGTAACAATTTATACTTGGAGTGTAATTTTTCTACACTGTAAGGTGCTATATTAACACTAAAAATTCAACACTATGAATGGTGTACTTTTAACACTAGACAGATTGGGACCATATATGATCTTTAGTAGTGTTAAAATTGACACTTTAAGTGTTAAACTGACACTGCGTTTTTTTACTGTGTACTTCTGCAGTTCCGCGCTGCAGAATAGTAGTCCTCCGCTGCTGCAGGTGTACGGATTTATAACCGTTTTATTGCAACTACATTTCCTCTTTTTCTCATCAAACAAGTAGACTAATGAATAGCTCGACACAACTCGTGCCGAGGCAGTCTCTAGACAAGGCTTTTTTCTGTGTAGACCAGCAGTTCTTAAAGTGATCCGCGAAATAATTTGCTATAGCCTACCATATTTTTCAGACTGTAAAGTCACTTTTTTTTTTTTTATCATGATACATACAGTGATTTTTTTCCAAAGTGACTTATATGATGCATTTAAGGCCAAATAATCTAAATGTAAACTTCAAGTATCACTGTGGATTGGTTCCTGTGGTGGCGTGCGACAGAAAGATGTTCAGGGAGACCAAGACGCGCCAAAAGTGTTGCATGCTGTTTTCTTTGAAAAATAAAGGCATGACATTTTGTAGTTATTTTGAATGTACTCAAAAAAATAATAATTATAGAGTATTTAGTTATTTCCCCTGTTGAGGAAAAAAAAAATACAAGTAAACATAAATTAATACTCAATATTAATTAAATAAACTGCTTTAAAATGACTTCTGCATATTTCCTGTGCACTGCAATACTGGTCTGTGCTTGACTGTAGTCCCGTGTGTCTGCTTATTGATTTAACCCATCGCAGTGTATTGGAACTGTGTGAACTAGGGCAACTCACCTGTTCTAAAGGCTATAGCTACCTTCTTTTTTCGAAACAAACACACACACACACACACACAAACAAACAATATCCCGCACGCACTTGCCCATTTAATGGCAGAGAATGCTCTCTTTTTTTTCTTTTCTTTTTGAAGCGGATGCAAATCTGTCGTAAAATAACTTGTGGTGTATATTCCAAGCGTTCTGAGGGTATATCATATGGGTTTGGTGAGAAACAACCAAAATGGCAAGTTTTTACTTATCTTAAAATCTCACATTCCTATGTGCGAGTGGGCAGCAGCTCGCGCCGCGCACGAGCGCATATTTTGAGATACAAATTCTAATCAATTTTAATCAAATACAAGACTACATTATAAAACTCAGGAGAGTATGTATTTTAATATCTCTGTTCTCCGGTTGTCAGTCATAATGACAGTTTCTTGCGTGAACGTTATAGGCCTATTATACCCAACTGTATTCTTTCCTTTTCGTATTAGTGTTTAAAATATTTATTTTGAAATTAATTAAGTAATTATTTACTTAATTAAACAAACAAACAAACAAACAATTAAGCAGGGTAGGGTATAACAGCTGTCATATCATACCCAGCCATGCCCAGCTGATGCAAAGAATAGAATTTATATCTACACAGAAGCAAACCCAGTCTATAGACAACCAAGAACGAATACGTTTGTTGGGAAGATTTGAGGTCGTTACCATTAAAGAGAAGTGATGAGAGTTCACATGATCCATCTGGCATGTAAACAAAAGTTTTGTATAGATTTATAAATAGATTTATAAAACTTTTTGGAATGGCATTTATAACGTGCTTAAATTGTTTACGTTCAGTAGCTATTTAGAACACAAGTCACTGAAGGATAACAAACTCCTCATTCAATAAATGAAGAACTAGCCTAACCAAACACCCCTTTCAAGCCAACCAAGAGTACATAGATATATAACCTAAATAGCCTGTTGTTCTATATTGGGGTTCTGTGTGGAATGAAGGTGTGATTATATAATCTTTTCCAATACAGCAAAACCTGTTGGTGTCTTTGTTTTTGTTTTGTTTTTTCTATCTTTTCTTATCTGTGCTTCTCATCTCTGCACAGTGCAGTTGTTTAAAAGTAATTGCAAAACGACTAGGAAAAGTTAGCTATGAGAAAATTTGCTTGCAGTTGCAGCTGCCATTTTGATTTATATTTTGTCATCGAATGCAATGAAATTCAAACATTTTTCCCTCAAACAAAGGAACACGTAAGCATATTGATAGCTAAAAGGTCAATTTAATTCGAGTGAATTATAACAAGAATATGTCTGAATTGCATAAATTAATTACATCTTTCATCTATGATGATTAATTCAGTTGCTCTCGACTGGTTTGTTTCATGACATCAAGTGTATCATAAAAAAAATGAAATATTGAATCAAATCGTTATTTACTAATATTATCATAAGCTACATAAGCCCAACAAAGAATTAATATGACAGCTAACTAAATGTCTCTCAGTAGCAAAAACCAGCCATGTTTATTCTCCATGCAAGCAAAGTTAATACATTTCGGTATGTTTGCAATTTTTTTCTTCTTTCAGAGATAAAGGGTTGTGTCAAACAACCTGCCTATGTTGGCCTAATTTGACTAGCTTCTACCAGGTGGCAGATTAGTTTCTGCCAAAATACAACAGAATTTGTTTGGATGCTCAATTTTGATGTCAACAACAAAAAATAACTCTTTTAAAAGTCTATTTATTTTGCAATTCTAATTAAACCCTTACAGAGTAAGGGTTTTTTGCATGTTTCCCTGCTGTCCACAATGCCATAAGCCCAGACTTGTGACCCATTTTTTGGGCCATGACCCACCAGTTGAGAACAAGTGAACTAATTTAGCATCGCTATCCAGAGCACAGCTGTTTCTTCTGCACATGAAGATGCCTCAAAGACCTAAAGGTTCAGATCAGAATAGACCACCTTTCTCAGGCCTCACATATATTCCAGATAATGCATTAGTCATGAGCATTTAATATGCACAACTCACTTGACATTTAAACTTGTTCATGTAAAACTGCTTGAAGACAGTGTTTGCTCTCTTTTTCCCTGTGACTGCTATACTTTGAATGCTTCACTGTCCATCTCAAAGCATTGTATTGACGTTCACCTCATCTTTATTTTTAGAGGAGCTTTGGTCACTACAGGACTTTGGCAAATAAAATGTGTTTGCTACTCTATAAAAGATTTACTCGCATTGCACGTTTATTTATGAGACTAGAGGAGAAGAACAAAAGCTGAATGTTTTATTAGCACAGTCCCTCCGGCCTACTTTGTGTTCATTTTAGAAACAAGTGAAAGGGAAGCTAAACAGAAAGTTGCTTGTAAACAGACTAGTAGCTATGGTAAATAGTGACCGTGCTATGAACAGTTTCTTAGGACCAGCTGATTCGTCCCCCACAATGAAATTCAAATGAAAGAAATCTCTCAAGGAAAAGGGTAATTTAAAAACGATTATCTGGAGGGGTAGGCTGGCTTGTTATGAGTTTTCATTGCAAAGGATATTAGTTAAAGGTTTGTATTGTATAAATGTCAAGCCGGTGGGTTAAAAAGACAGCCAGTCTCAAATTTGCATGCTTCATCATGTCAAACTCAAAATGAACTGAGAACTGCTTTGTAATTAATGCTTAATCAGGCGATCCAATCACAACTGGATAAGAAGATCCTTTCTCACCTATACAGTGAGTGTGTGTTCTTGAGTGTGTGTGGCCTTTTATTTCTCTTTGCTGTCACGTCACCTTTAGCGGTGCAGAGGACTGTGGTGGAATCTGCTGAACTTTTCCCCAAGCCCCTTAAAAGCTTGTATTGATTTCACCCACGCAAATCCTGATAAAAATTCCACTGACACAAAGAGGTTGCAAAGCTCAGGTTTGTGTGTCTGATTGTGTATGTGTTAGTTTTGCTGCTGCGGTTTTATCTCTGGTCTGAGATCAGCAAGAAGCATTAGTAGGAATAGGAAATTATTCTGCTTTCAGGTACACATGGAATGCTCCTCCTTCCGAATTTAAGAGTCAGGTGTGTTGGGTGTTTTTCAACTATAGGCACTTTGGATCCTGTGCAGTACAAAATAAAACACACTTTTAACATTTTCACTGTTTTATCTGTCCACTAAAATGTCCAACAGTCTTTGCACATACAGAAAATAGGACAGAAATTCTTCTATCATGCATGTCATAAACATTTCCACCAGTGTCATTTTTAGCATTTATTATGTACTGTATTCCACAGTATTTTATTTTTTCACTTAATCCATTTGATTGTAAATAATGCACTATAAAAATATGATATTTACCTTAATTTTACTTCACAAATCATGTCTCAAATTTAATCTCAAGCTGCTCTTCTGAGACTGTTGTCTCACTGATAAAACACTAAATTTGGAGAAAAAAAAATCATTTGTTATAATGGACTTGATGGCAAAAACTGAGATTGTAATCAAAAATAAAATACATTTCACAAATTAAATATTATAATCATTACTCTCTTTTCTATTTTAGATTAGTTTCTTTCTCTTTTTTGTTTTAAAATGTAATTCATAATTTTTTCTGATGGATTTTTATATTTTAAGATTAAAACTCTGGGTCAAATGTAAAACTACACAATCTATACAAAAAAAAAAAACATTTGAAAAGAATCAAAAATATATGTTTCCTGGACAGTTTTAATGTGACTTTTATAAAATAAAAATAAATAAAAATCTGTTAAATGTCTGTGCTGAGTTTGAGCTAGCAGACCTATTCCAATACACCCCAAGACCCCCAAAGGGTGAGTCATTAGCTTTACATTAGCTGACTATAAGCTCTGTTATATATAACAAATATTACTAAAATACTGCAATAGAATAACTTTGCAATACTATTCACAACAAAATATTGCAGAGCTGCTTTCCATCCTCTTTCATCTGGACATCACAACCTCGCAATTCTGAGTTCCCCATTCATTTGCCTGGTCATTTACATGACACAAAATTTATGATTACAATATTTCTTATTAATTTCCCTTGGTCTCTACTCTTCCTCCACCATCTCTCCTTCACATACCCATATGGTGTAATAATATAATGCATTATCCAACCAAAAGGGGAAGCAAGTGATTATTGGCCAAGCGAGGTGGGGGAAGGGATGCATATGTTATAATTTCATTAGAGAAGATGGCTCTATATGTATTGGACAGGCATAAAGTATACACTAACAGCCTCATTTGATAGACAGCTGAAGCATGACAGGGCTAATCAGAATCTCAGCTGCCCTCCACTGGAACGGCGACACTGATGATTCACTTTGGAGTATCAACATAAAGCAAAGGGTTGCGAACACCATCCCACGCTACTGTTAAACAGCGGAAACCGCGGCTATCACGGCTCTTCAACACCACATCCAAAATCCAGCATGACACAGCAAAGCGACAGAACACACACATACACACACCAACATGGTGTTTAGCAGCATTTAATGCAGCATGACATTTTGTACTAATTTAGTCCTGCGTAGGAACACAAGTAACTAGTGGGTTGCTCTTGGTATATATTGATACTAGAGTGTTTGGATTTGCGTGGTTAGTCACCATGCCATGTTCCTGCTGCTTGATAGTATATAGTCACATGGCATTTACGGCTTATATGATTGGCTAAACAGATATTAGAGCTCTATATTTATATGCATTTTGAAATTTTAATAAAAAGAAAATGGGAAGGAATTAAACTAACGACAAAGGGAGAAAAAGAAGAGAAAGAGATTTGAAAGGTGCTATTCTGGGAACTGGCTTACAAAGAACTGTATGAGAAAGAGATCCCCCTCTGTGTAAAAATCTTAGAAAAACAGAAAAGAAAGCGAGTGGCCGCTCTGATTTCCCCCCTGGGTGCTGTTTATCCGGTGGAGGTGAGGTGTGTGTGGGGAGTGGTAGTGTGCAGTGTCCAGTTCCAGGCTGTTACAGATGGTAATTTTGTCAGAAATCACTGAGCTGCTGCCAACTCCAGGCTGGAGATACAGCAAGCGACGGCTGGTGTGCTGTGCCGAATCCTGCCTGTGAGGACCAGCCACCAGCTTTTATTCTCTCTCTCTCATTCAGACTCACATGCACTGGATAAAATACTGTTTGCCAGGATTTAGCAAAGCGACTGGAAGCTGCTACTAGAGAAATAAATGCTTGAATTCTGTTTATGTTGGATTTATTTTATCTGTCATTATTTGTCTTTTAGCTTCTCATCTCTGCACAGTTATCTTGCAGTTCCAAACCCATATGATTTTCTTTCTTTCGTTGAACAGAAATGAGAAAGTTTGAAGAACTGTGGTTGCAATGACAATGACAATGACAGCGTGTTGATGCTTTCAAGGATGTAAAAGTACCACAAAAAATCATAACAGGGAGCCATTGCAAAGTCTTCTGAAGCTATATGATTTGTTCATGAATCAATTAATAAAGTATCAGTGTATAAAAGGCTTCAATTTTGGTCTGTTCCTCACAAAACTATTTATTGAATGCATTGTAAGACTTCAGAAAACTTGATATTATAGCACACAAGTCACATGGGCCTCTTTTATGATATTTTAATGGTGTCCTTTCTGAAGCTTGAAATGCTCAGCCCCAATTCATTTTGTTTAACTTAACTGTAAAGAAAGGAACAATGACACAATTTTGCAAAACATGGTAGAAAAATCCAGACTGGTTTAGATTTGGAACAATATTAAGGCAAGTGAATGATGACCATTTTATTTTTAAGTGAACTATCCTTTTGACAGCACGTTTGTGTTCCAAATGCCAGCCATTTTTTTTTCAATTGGGTATAGTGTACATTATACAAAGTTACATAATGTTATGTTAATCTACTGCATACATGTTCCCTATCAGGCTTTTATCTTTATCTCTTTATCCCTCCCTGGAATATATGTTACACACATTGCAACTTTTGGTAACACTTTATTTTAAGGTGTCCATAATACAGTGTAATTACCTAGTTAAGTACTTAGTAGTAGTTGTTGTACTTACATGAAACAAAATGTACTTACCATGTAACTAAGTTATGGAACAGCCTGTACTTACAGTTTGTAATTATGTAGATGTAATAGGCAGCTACTGTTACACATATGTAACAGGTCGAGTCTGTTACACAGCTACTTATGTAACCAAAAGATTATTACATATGTGTTGCAGACTTTATACAACGTAATTATAAATGTAAGTACACAGACATAAGCTACTTAAAATAAAGTGTATCAAGACTGTACTTAAGTGTACTTCATGTTTATCTATACCAGGGATCCTCAAATCTGGCCCACAAGATCCACTTTCCTGCAGAGTTTAGCTCTAACCCTAATCAAACACACCTTTCTAATTACATTAAAATTACAGAATATTACACATGTATAAGCTACTTAAAATAAAGTGTATCAATATTGTAGCCTGTACAAGTAGCTGTGTAACAGACTCGACCTGTTACATATGTGTAACAGCTGCCTATTACATCTATATAATTACAAACTGTAACAGGCTGTTCCATAACTTAGTTACATGGTAAGTACATTTTATTTCATGTAAGTACAACACCTACTACTAAGTATTTAATTAGGTAATTACTCTGTATTATGACACCTTAAAATAAAGTGTTACCCAACTTACACTTCAGTTTAGCTATTTCTTCACTACGCATTATGGAGCAATCCCACTTGAATGACAGTTGTTCCCGTCTGCCATTTTATTACTTTCAGACAAACCATTGCTATTTTTAATGCAATTTCATGTATGTCCAATGTGTATGTCCAATAAAACAGTATTTTTAATAGAATTATCCAAAATATGGTAAAACGTTGTTGCTTGGGCACTAACAGTTACATATTGAATGCATAGACAAACTGGAAGTTCTCTTTTGCACGTTTTAAAATAATTATTGAGAATGCATGTTCTTAACTATGTAGTCTTATTTCCAAATGAAGCAATGTAGAATCAACAAGTAGGCCTACACTTCGTTTGCTCCAGTGCAAATCAGTATTACTAACATTTAATTTCATTAACATCATTCAAATATTGATTCAGGTCATTAAATGGGCAAAGATTTAACAAAGGGCTAAAAAGTAAACAAAACGTTTTTTTGTTGTTCGCTTAAGTGTTTGATGCCACACTTTTCAGAGTGAATAAGTGAATAAGTTCGAAATCAGAATTTAATGTATAAAGAAGCACAACAACGGTAAGAAATCTGTCAGTCATGAGTGTGACCAGAAAGAAACATACACGCAAACATACAATGCGAACAGTATTGAACAGTTCATTAGCAAATGACTCTTACGAGCCAATTCCTTTAGCGAATCATACAAAGAGGCCTCACTTGTGGTTCAGACGAACCGTCCTTTCTGAACCAGTCAAAGCGGTTACTGAATCAAAAAACTTACTGAATCAATACTTGACTCGCTGAACTGCTATACAAGAATCATCACTTTAATATGTAAACGAAGTTTCGTATACTTACAATTTTGTTTTTCTGAAGTTCCGTAATAGTATGTTTTACTATAGCTGAATTAACGACGCAATAACATTGGTTACATTTTCGAGCATCAAACTCCTTAACCACGCTTCCACGTACGCCCTACGTAAGTAAACGTCAGTTCGATGTTGTGCGTGAGTTTTCTGTGAAGAGTGCATGGTGTTTTTAATATAAGGAATTAGGATGTTTCTATTTAAAGAAATATACCTATTATCACATATAACAGCATTCTGTGTAAAATACATCTATCTATTTGCACTAGTCTCTAATAGAATTGTCAGTTTCTTGAAAGACGCCAGCCTGAAAAATGGGCGGTATGTTACCTCAGTAAAAAGAGCGGGTGAGGTGTTCAGTTTGTCACCGTGGAATATAATATTTATAACGTTCTAACAAACGTCCCCGGTTTTGCAAAATCCTTCGTTATTACTTGTCAAAGAACAAAACTTGCTTTGCATTCAAATGAAAACTTCTAGAACATTTAGGTGTTACCTCAGAATAAAATAATTATTTTCCAGAGAGTTTTTTCTTACATTTCTCTTCAACTCTTACATTTTATTTGAATAATTGTTTCTGCTTGAAATGTATGATACAAATTGCTTAACAAGCAGCCACAGATGTCCATGAAATTAAAGGCTACTCTTGATTTTTAGAAACGACTTCTGCAGCTCACATACAGCTCAGTTGCTTTGATAACTGACTTTTTGCAGTAAAATTTAAAACCTCCAAAATGTATTTCTTCCAAGATATATGTATTTAGTAGTATTGTAAAACTGGCATCAAAGCTTTGTACATTTTAAAACTCATTTGCATGAGGGGCTGACAAACTGATTGGGGCCTAAGACTTCTGGGCAGATTCACAAATACAAGCAGGTTGGTTTTGTTATACACTCGAGATGAACTACAAAATATCCGTAAGAGCATTATAGCCTAATGCAGTAGTCCTTAAAGTTGATTTTGATCTGGCTAATATATCTTACTTTTTGCAGTCTCAGTAATGTTTGGTTTGCCACCTGACAGGAGTGAACTGCCTAAAATAAGTGACAAAACTGAGCATGGATATCTGAAGCATTGCAAGCTTTTGTCTTTTTTAAAGCCACGTTTCCTGGACTTGATTTAGCAAGCCTGATTCAACTCATCTGCTCATGATTAGAACTGATGACTTTATCTAAGATTACTTCAATAGGTTATGTATAATGTATTGATTCAGTACTTTATCATATATGCAGTATTAACCAGAACATCTTGATGCATTTTGGAGGTTGCCAGGAAGCTCTTGAAAAACTTTCTAGAGAATGCAAGATACCAAGGATATGAGTTGCATATATATTGATTGGCTCATTAGGTCTGCCCAAGGAGAAAGTGACTGGTAAACCTTTTCTTGCTTTATTTAAATAATATTTTTCTTTGACACTTATTTTCATGTATTTTCTCTGTTTAGGTTGAGGCTGTTATCTTGCTGCTGTTCCTCCAATTACAAAAGGTCAAAAGCGTTTCTCCTCAGGCATTTGTTGAGGTCTCTGAAGGTATTTTTTAATTGTACCATTTTTTTCCCAAATGGAGATGTAGATTGATGGAGTCTTTCATTTTGCAAAGAATGTGTATTTAGACAATGTTGCTATACAGGTTTATACAAACATTCAGACCTTTGAGTCTAGTGTTAAATCTTTCCAGCCTTTCCTGCTCTGCATTAGGGAACACAAATAGAGTATCCAGTACCCATCATCGTGGACAAGAAGGCAATGAAAAGCAATATGCGAGTGTTTTCGACAGTGATGAACTCTTCAAAGCTCACTTCGTATTCAGCACATCATACAGTGAAGCACTTTGCAGTTGCACCACAGCAGACATCAGGAACAAATTTACTGAGAGGTACGTTTCTGATGGTTATTGATTTAACAGGTCAGGAATGATCATTAAATGTTAGCAGGTTTAAAACTTCAGCATTTTCACCATGTCCTCTGTGCAAACAAGTTTTGGATTTGTACTGTCCATCACTGCTAATTAAATTGTTTTTTGTTTTGTTTTGTTTTTTTCTTTCTTTCTTTTTGAGGTTACCATTCTGGCTGTGTGAATTATGAGAAATTTTGCTTCTAACTCAAAATACTGCTTGGGTTATAGTTCCTTCTTACAGTTTTAAATATACACTGAGCCAGAGGAATAAATAGAAAGCTTTACACTATTCAGGGCTCTACGCTTACTCTTCTTTTAAGGAGCACTTGTGCTCCTAATCTAAAAAATTTAGAAGCACTGTGAAAAATTCAGGAGCACCTTCTAATCAATAACAAAAATTAGCCTTCCCATTACAAGGTAATATTTGACTCCTTAAAGTTATTTACAGGGACATTTCTTTGTGTATTTTTTGTAATGGCATTTTTTTCTCATTTTATGAAAAGTATGTCATATTATGTCAAATTCAAAAATCTATATTTATAAGCTTTACCAAAATTTCTAATTAAAAAAAATAGAATAAGAACAGGTAGAATAAGAATAAGTTACCAATCAAAAGAAATGAATATTAACAAAATTAGTTTCCACTACAAAGGTGGCACAGAAGAATACAAAAGTGGCATGTAGGTAAATTTACAGACATTTACAGAGGCTCAGAGGTGGCATGGATGTTTTAAATTCATAATGTTGTGAGATTAATGTTTTAAATGTAAAAATTTTGAAACTGAAATGACACTTTAAAAATAAAACTGCCAGCAGGTGGTGGCAAGTCACTGATTTTATCACTGAATCATTCATTCAACTGATTCGTTTGAAGAACGGCTGATTCATTCAGGAACGAAGCAAGTGACTGGCTGTTTCTCAATATGCGTTTTTGTCTGTACTTGTGTTCTTGTGGACTTGTGAAACGTCATCAGTAGTCGCCCAAGTACTGTTCTAATTCAAAGTTCACATTTAGCCAAGTACAGTTCAAATCCCCGGATGTGTTCTTGCTCCGCCCCTTTTATCAAGGATGCATCCAGAGGTGACTTGTGCGAAATTGAGGCAGCCAGGTATACCAGAATGCATTTTGCACCAATCAGCGAGCGTTAATTTTCTAAATATTACTGTTATCGTGTCATGAAATGCCGTTCTAAGAGTATTTCAGGCGAGAATGTAGTTATTTAAAACTCAAATCTGCGGTTTATTTATAAAAAGAGCACCTATTTGAAAATTAGTTTCGCCGATTTCGGAGACGTGAGCTCCACGCGATCACTGGGCGCTCAGTGCTCATGTATCCACCGAGAGCAGCCTCACTGTGGCTAGTCCTGACACTTGCCGCTGGCTCTGATGTCTCTGTAGTGGTTAAACATGAGGCAAAATTCGTTTTGGGTATATCTAACAGGCAATCTTTGGTCTCATGAATCTATTATTTCTTCCAGGTCATATCGTTTTGGCTGAGCACAAAGTTATGTTTCATAAATTATTTATTTATTAATCGTAATACAGTGCTGACTTTGTTAATGTTACGTACATCTGACTGAATTGTTTGCTTTTGTCTTTATTTCCTATTACATCAGTCTCTTATACTCTATACTTATACTTTTATAATGACTATTATTACTATTAAAACTGACATTTAACAAAAAAGGCAGAGTTGTGCTTGTCATATTTCATTTTATTATGCATACAGTGAAGATAATCAGAGCATATGTGCACATATTACCTAAACCACATATTAATGTTTTATATTTTTAAAATGAAAACAAAAAGATGGTTGTGTTTTATATTTTGAAGAAAACGAAAAGGCGGTGGTGTTTGATATCATTTCGTTTTATTGTAATGCGTGTACGCGTTGCATGAACCACTTTTTTGTAGCTATTAATATATTAAATGAAACAGAAAATAGACAACGCTGTTTGATATAATATTTTGTTTCACTGTAATGTATATAAGTTCCCTGAACTACGTTTTTGCGGCTATTAATATGTTTACATGAAAACAAAAAGAGGCAGTGGTGTTTGATATTGTATTTCATCGCATTGTATTATTGCATTGTGTTAGAGTGCACCACTATTCCCACTGGAGATCAAATTTAGCTTTATGTGGAGTTGTTTTTTAAAGGGCACCTATTATGCCCCTTTTTACAAGATGTAATATTGGCCTTGGGTGTCCCCAGAATATGTCTGTGAAGTTTCAGCCCAAAATACCCCACAGATCATTTATTATAACAGCTGGAAAATGTCATTTTTGGGGTGTGTCTAAAAAAGCTATTTTAGAGTGTATGGCTTTAAATGCAAATGAGCTGCATATTCCCGCCCTGTCTCCAGAAGAGGGCGCTGTGTATACGTTTCTCTGCATTGCATATCTACAGCAATAAACAGCCTGGTAGAAGCAACGTAACTGAGAGCGAGAGAACCGGTGTTCAGCGGTACATATGGGAAGTCAAATGCACTGAAAGTGGGATGAAACAGCGCGATGTTACAGAGCTCGCGCCACGCTGACCTGTCATCGGCGCGGATCTATGGCCCGAGCTGCACGACTCTGCCGAACTAATCTCACTCTACTAATGGCGCGAACTAATCTCACAACCACGGCGCTGATCAGTTCAAAATACTCAATGTATGCATACAAATACGGTTAAAACGCTAAGCACTATAATGACATGGCATTCACAAATGAGTCTGGAGTGTTTTTAGGTAGATTTTGAGGCGCATTACCTTGAAAAATTAAGTAATCCACAGCGTCCTCAGCAGCTCAGATGTTCAGTCTTACATCCAAACACAGAACACGGGGATTGCTTTTGAGACATTGTTTACGTTACAGCTACTAGAGCACAGGAAAATGCAGGACAGCATTACCGCTGAGGTAG
The DNA here is from genome assembly GCF_012432095.1 of Onychostoma macrolepis. NCBI lineage: Eukaryota > Metazoa > Chordata > Actinopteri > Cypriniformes > Cyprinidae > Onychostoma > Onychostoma macrolepis. Next base: position 13,924,454 of record NC_081164.1, on the reverse strand, counting down.
CAATGCAGGGCTGTCATTCAGCCCTGTGGCCCCTCCCTCCGAAATGTGACATCACACTGCGTGAGAATCAAAACAGCAGGCCTAGTGAGACTAACTTGGCTTAAAGTGCCCCTATTATGGATTTTTGAAAATTACCTTTCATGCAGTGTGTAACACAGCTCTAAGTGAATGAAAACATCCTCTCAAGTTTTAAATCTAAAAGTACACCTTGTATAAAGTTATTGTCTTTCAAAAGAAAGAGTCGACTACGACTCATGAAAACGAGTCGTTTTTAAAACGAATCTTTAGCTGTTTCAAGGTGATGTCAACATGAAACATTAGCATATTTATGTGCATTAGCACTGTGAGGGTAAATCCGTTGGGGTACAGTTAGGGTATGTCGAAAAACTTCCAACTCATTTTCTCCTCCAACTTCAAAATCATCCTACATCGCTGCAGAAGCACCAACAGTGTCTACAAAGTGAACGTGCAAGGAGGGTCAAACACCCTTTACAAAAAAAAAAAAAAGGTAAAACAACGATGTAGTACGATTTTGAAGTTGGATGAGAAAAGTGTTGGGAGTTTTTAGACATACCCTGTCTTGAACCGCTGTACACAGACAAAGTACGCGTGCGCCTTGCAGAGCTAGACAAGACGAGAATTTGTGGTTAAAATGTGTATAAACTTTTTTTTTTTTTAAGAAAATTACAGATGGTTTCGCTAGATAAGTTGTGACTGATAAATTCTTTGCGACTGAAGAAAGGGAGACATGAACATCTTGGATGACGTGGGGGTGAGTAAATTATCAGGAAATTTTTATTCTGAAAGTAGAGTTATTCTTTTAAAAAAACTGTTGCTGTCATGTACTCTGTACTGTAGCATGCAAAATACATATTTAGTTGTGTGTGTTGTGTTCGCTCTGCACAGCTTGTTGGTCTCCGTCTAACCGGCTAACAGCAATATCTGCTCGCCTGCAATTATCTAGAAATATGTCGATGAATAGTTAATGTTTGTCGTTGTTATTATTTGGAGTTCTGATAAAGAATAGAGCAATAGGTTGGTGTACAAACTGCAGTGCTTTATCAATGCGTTTCTGACTACCGCTAACGCATATACCGTGGCTGTTTGGGTGTTTACCACCGAGCTGTGGGCTAAGTGGCGATGGGCGTTCCGTTATTGACATGCGCTACACGCAGTAGACCAATCACAACAGACTGGGTCATCAGACCAATCACCGCAGATTAGCGTCACACAAATGAGGAGTTTGGAAAAATGAATAGTTGAAGGAACCGTTTGGGAGTTGTGAGCAAAAAAGGAAAAAATAAATGCATATTTTACCTTGCATGCATGTCAACCTGTTGTTGGGGACTCCCAAAACCAAAATATGAACCTTTCATAACCCATAATAGGGGCACTTTAAAGGGGATTAAAAAAATGAGGAGTGGGTGGATTCTTATTATTGTAGGGTGGTTGTGTTCACACATTTATGTCCAAACACCATGTAAAAGTGGTTTTCTAGTGTGTGATTACCAAATGAGACTTGACTTTTCTAATCATTTGCCAGATTTACAGTCTCTATCTGATTTTTAATCATCATTGTGTAGCTTTAAAGTATTAAATCTTTGGGCAATTTTCATTTTTGGGTGAACTATACTTTTGAGAAAAACTTTAGAGACCAATGCTTTGAATTTCAAAAATCATTACAGCGCAAGTTTAGATATTATTAATAGACATTGCACCACTTTACCATCAAATTTATATATATATAAAAATTGCACTCTTCGTAAAAAATCCCTGATTTATTGAGTCAGAAACAGTAACCGTGAGGAACAGAGCATGGTGAAAGAACAGTCTGCTTTATCAGTCTGCTTTTTATACTCTGTGAACGTGGGAAGATAAAAGAAAGGATAAATAAATGTAGAATTGATAGAACAGGGAAGTCATTTGCGAGGTGGGACATCCTTTTTTTTGCTTAGGTATAACATGTACTACTGAATCATGCACAGGAATGAGTATTAAGAAAGTCAAATTTGATTGTTTTATTTCTTTAAGCAGGTTATGTCCACTTTGTGTTGCAGATGTCACATTATCAATATTGTTTGTGTAATTTTTTTGACCCACAAAAGTTAGTTCTCTTTCTTTCTGTCTCTGCACCCAGCTTACAGTGATACCCTTTTCACCCCTAGCTCTGTCTAATTTAATCTCACGCATCGATGACTTTTAATTAATATGATTGGCTGAGGGATTCTCGTACTTTTACATAGTATTTTTCTGGCTTTCTGAGGGTGACAATTGCTATGGAAATAAACGGCAAACATACAACATGTAAACCAACAATCCCCACTAAACCAGCAATCCTCTCTCTCTGTACAACCAACCCCACTGGGAGCAGATTTACGCAATGTTGGTATTATTAGTCAAGCATTGATATTCCCTACACTAGCTAGAGTGATGCAAACACAGTAATGCTAATCATGTTCCTGCTGGTGCTTTCCGTCTTTGTCTCTTGCTTATCTTTTGCCCACTTGCGATATCACCACACACACTGTAATGTGGGACTCTTGTACGGAGCGGGATGTCCTCTTCAGCCAGAATCTATTGAGAGCTCTGGCTGTTTATTTAAAATATGGCATTGCCCAGTGCAGCTCCTAAAAGTCAGACAGAAAATGCAATAACCAAGACGAAGCCTCCATGTGTTCGTTCAATTATGTGTGCGTGGTTTGATCGGTCACAGTGTAGCAGAGCCAAAAGTCGCACCCTATTTTCCTGCTGGTGTTCACAGGATCGATAGAGGTTAACTGTCAAGTAACCTTTCGTGTATGTGCAAGGAGCGTGTATTTGTGAGTGTTTTTTGTGTGTATGTGTATGGGAGGCTCTGGACAGAGTGTCTGGTACAGTGCAGTGTGCTGCTTTATAGCTGTGAGATGCCGGCTTACCCCGTAATGATAAGAGAGTGCAGAGTAATTACAGGCGCTGCTTCAGCGAGCAGCCAAGGGCATCTGTGACTCCCCTCCCTGACTAAGGCCAAACTACCAGGGCTTCCCTCAACCTTTATTAGGACTCCCCACCAGTCCCCTCTATCTCTGCTGTCTCTCATTCTCTGCAGTTCTCAGCAGTTTTTCCCCTCTTATCTCGCTCACATTTCTCATTCTTCTTTTCCCTCTCTCTATTTCTTCCTCCTTCATCAGATCTGCCCTCTTGGTCTGTCCTCTTTCTTATCTTACCCCATTTCTTATTCTTTCAGCCTCTCTATTGCAGGGGTTTTCAATGTCTTAAACCGTGGGCCTCCCCATAAACACGCCATCATATACTTGGAAAGTAATCACAGCAGACCAAATTTACCTGTTCAGTTTATCTGTAATAAAATGCATTACACAAGTTCATCTCATCCTAAAAAAAAAGTCTATGGAAATTTATATTTAAATGTGAGCCCATAGGCATCTCTAATTGTTTTTGTTTTTTTTAATGCTTGTATGCAGTGCAGTTTTCTGTTTGTGTCTTTAATTCAGTTGGCTAAATTCAATTTTGGTTTGCTTTATTATTTTAAGTGCACAGAACCAACAATGTTTTTGCATGTTTTGCCTTTCCAAAAATACACAAAATTGTTGGATGTTCCTTTTCACTTTCTGCACAGAAATGAAAGATTTATTAGTTTTTCCTATTTTGAATGGGGATAAAGATGTATAGTTTACTAACCTGAGTCATATTTGCCTATTATAAGTTATTTTCAGCACTAAAACAGTTTTTTTAGTTTTTTAGTTTTTAATATAACTGAAACACAGTACCAAATTTCGATTTATACTATAAGTTTTAATTTAGCCAAAAACTGAAAATAAAATTTTGGTTATTAAATTTGGGAAAGTGAACTCGGTATGCTATTCAGTTGTGTTCTTGTGTAAAGTTGTTCTTCAACGAGCTGCCTTAGCTGGACATATTTTACATATTGCTGCTCTAGCATCATTTTGGTCATGGTGAGGTGCGTCCAGTCTTACGTTGCAGCTTATGGCACAAAATATACACTGATGTGGTCAAAACGTATCATTGGAGAAATGCTAATTAAATGTCACTGTTTGGGTCATTCATTTCGGCCCTCCAAAACTATTTCAGGCAAAACTAACAATTTTTATATTATTATTATTTTTGGTGCACGACTAATTTTAAGAATGCAATTTTAAATCCCTATACTTAACCATAAACATTAGCTACCCCTCAAATCAAAGGGAAATATGAATTCCCGAACATTAAAAATCTGATCGGTTGATCGTAATGTTGTTCCAGAACCAGAATGATTGTTGATCTATGAACTAATTTTATTTTGTTAAATCACCGTGAGAATGTGTCCTTATCTCCACCATCTCTTTTCTTTCTTTAGTTCTTATCCTTTGCTCTCTACTGCAATAGCTCTTTTAATTTTGGTAGATTCATAATTGTCGACTAGCAAGTTTTGAAATACTGTAGCGCAGGCTGCTGAATGCACAAAACTTGAATGAAAGGTGGTTTTACATGCTGGTTTGGTTCCGGTACTTGCATTGGTGGACGTGTTATATAAATATAACATTAATAAATGTGTGACTATAAAGCAATCTGACTCTCTGGGATGACAGCCCAACAGTAATGGAGCCTTGCCTGCTCATGACGTCAACACCAGCACTTAAGTGCTAAGAAATTACTGAGGTAAATGTCTACCTTTTCTGTCTGCTGCTCCTTATCCTCTGCCCCTTCTGAAACACACACACACACACACACACACACACACATATACACTTCTTTTGTGTGTCTGCCTCTTGTTAGAGGTCAAACTCAATCTGTCCTTGTCAGGTTTAATCAAAGTATCCACAAATTCAATTTCAGCTGCTGTGTGAGAGAGGCTATTAAGGCATTCTTTGTCATTCGCAATGTCATTAGGCAGTGAGACGAGAGGGCATGGGGGTGTTTCCGATTCTGATGCATTTACTCATCGTTTTAGGGTAGATAAAGCCCAAGTGCTCTCTGTCAGTACCTAAAGGTGCCAGAATTCCTTTACTCTCTGAGAAATGATTTGTGAAACATAAACAGTAATATTAAGACTCAGATTCTCATTCTACATTTATCTGTGCATCAAAATGTCACACTGGTCAAAAATCATTCTTAAACTGTATTTCTTGTTTTCCAGAAGAAACATACTTGAAATAAGATTAATTTAAAGCACCATTCCATTAATGTGGCTTGAATTAATTTAATTTTCTGTTTTACTGGTTTCAAGCACATAAATGTATAAAATTACTAAGTTACAAATGTTACATTTAAGCTTTAAAACATTGCCAAAGGGGTAAGAAAAAAATGGATACATTTTTCTGGAAAGACTTTTCGATTATCTTACACAATTTAGTTTCTCGGTAAATTTATAATGATTTAAAGATGTTTAGTTATTTTTACTGAAATACAAGAGATAAATATTTCTAAGTAACTCCACAATTAGACTAAGTTAAGGTATAATTTGTAGTACTGTTTTTAATATGCTAAGATATCATAAATGCACTACTTTTTTCTGTCATTCAAACAAATGACACCTTAAGATTGCAAAGACTTGGAAAAATCTTTTGGAGGAAAAAACATAGCTTATATTTTGTTCGTATGCGGATAATGTTGCTAATGTTTTCTTCTTAAAAATGTTACTTATACACTTTTGCGTTGCCTGACTTTTAAAAAAAAGAAAATTCCCAGAAAGCTCCTTTTTGGTGACAGCAGGCTGTGCTATAACCAAAAAGCTCCATAAATATAAAGCATTCGTTATTCTTTTCTTACAAAGCTCTGCTTCACCTGCTAATTTTAGATTTTTCCCTCATATACAAAATTCAGCATTGCAAAGATACATTTCCCCCCTCTATTTCATGCAAATTTATGAGCATCATTTCCTTTTTTAGTGATTTTCTTTTTTTTTATCAATAATGTTTGATGAATATGATACATGAATTTTTGCTCCAGCGTGAATTCACTCATACTAATCACAGGCTAGTGGCATTTATCTCAGCTGCCTTTTCTCTGATCTCTTTCAGGCAAATTTAGTCCTAATCTGATCTCTTCCAAACTGCTGGAACTTTTCTACAATCCTCTTCTACAAGTCCAGCCTTCCAACCCAGAGGCAGCACTGAAATAACCCTTCAAAACAAAAGCATGATTCCCTTCAGCTTTAATTATCTTTTCATCTGGAATTAAATTCTTGATAGATTATGAAACCCTTCTCAATCTTTGGTTGTGTAACGGCATAAGCTGATGTTTGTATGTTTGGCGTCCTCATTATCAACAAAAGAGTCTGGGGAACTCGTTTGGCTGCTGTTGCAGCCGCAAAACTAATCGGATATTCATTTCATACAGATGGTAGTGAGCAGTGATTGCTGCAGCTGAGATTTGTCAGAATTGGGGCTCTCAGGATAGCCAAAGAGGAAGACGTTTTGGAGTGTTAGTGTCACTGTAGATGTTACACTCCAAGAAAAGTCCATAAAAATAGGGCACAAGGTACTGTGTTAATTATCCATATTGTTTAGTCATTGGTGGTTACCCGTATTTTGAATAATTTTGTTTTGTTTTGTTTTGTTATTAAGGGTTATAGGAAATGTTTTTGAACTTACCAGTACTTTTCCATTTGTTCCTAATTTTTTTTTTTCATATAGTACATATGTATTTTAAAACTAAGTCTAAAATGTGAATTACTAGACGTGACCCATCTGCAACCTGTCAAATACAGAATACACTAATTATTAAATTAAGAGCTTGTGAAGGGGAAACTCCAACCTCTCAGTTCATTTTGGAGGGCCGCTAGTGGAGGATAGAGCAGATTAATGCTGTTAGCTCTAAGAAAGCCTCAGTTAATATTAACGCCAATAAAACGTGCACAGCAGGGGCCATTAGTCACATGTGGGTTCTCTTTCCTGCCACATTATTACACTCTTTCGGATGGTCAATCACAAATCGTCCCACCGGCCCTGATGTGGAGATCAATAGTGTTAACCATCCAGTAACATGATGCCTTGGTGTCTTTCATTTCTGTCATATTTACTTCTGTAGTATCTCTCAATATCTTTATTCGCTTCTGCCTCTAGGATTATCCAGAGGGACCACATCTTTGGTTCATTTGTTGACTAACAAAATCATTAATGAACTACATCGTAATTCATTAATTACTTGAGCAAGTGCAGTGTTGTGAGCTCAGAGAGAGAATAAACTAAATTATTTGACTATCTATCTAGCTACAGAATACAATTAAACCTTGAATTATGCTAATATATTATAAAACAAACATGAAAAATTAAAAAGGAAGTCGTGGCCTAATGGTTGGAGAGTCGGACTTGTAATCCAAAAGTTGCAAGTTTGAGTCTCGGGCTGGCAGGAATTGTAGGTGGGAGGAGTGAATGTACAGTGCTTTCTTCACCCTCAATACCACGACTGAGGTGCCCTTGAGCAAGGCACCAAACCCACAACCGCTCCCCGGGCGCCGCAGCATAAATGGCTGCCCACTGCTCTGGGTGTGTGTGTTCACTGCTGTGTGTGTGCACTTTGGATGGGTTAAATGCAGAGCATGAATTCTGAGTATGGGTCACCATACTTGGCTATATGTCACGTCACTTTTACTTTTTCACTTTTAAAATTGTTTTCTGCGGTAATCAATAACATGTTCATAGAACTTGAGCATAGCATAAGGACTTGAACCTTGAATGTTCTTTTAAAATGAGACAGCGTTTTCATAAGAACATAAGAAAATGAACAAAAACTTAATGCAGTGAAGGTATAGGTTGCCAATTTTAATTTAATATACTCTCTGCCAGAACTTGCTTAATCATCAGTGATTTTCTCTCTTCCTCTGAATTCCCTCTGCATGTCCTTCTGTCTTTTGCAGTGACTCACTTTTTGTCTTTCCACCTATCTCTCCTCCATTTTCTCCTTTCCTTCCTTTTCCATCTCTCCTTTACTTCCTTCCTCTCTGCATTACTATCTCTTCCCCTCTCCGTCTTTCACTCACTCTTTCTTTCTGACCCCTGGCACTCTCAGTACTCAGATGAGAGGCTACCTAACACTGTGCAGTGTGATCAGGTGTTGTTGAGTAAGCGAGATAGACAGCCCATCTTCAGCGGTCAGCTTAATGCTGTCCTCCTCCAGTACCACGTCCTCATGCCCTGAGCGACTCCTTTAGTCCAAACACAGAGCAGAGCTACTGCATTCCCCTTGCTACACATCTGCAGACCTCCTATCTCTTTTTCTTTCTAATTTAATTTTCATTTTGAAGGTTGTATGCAGGACGGGAAATTAACTTTTCTTTCAGCTACAAGAGCATGTTCACCATTCATCCCCCCAAGGTTCAAACGAGGCACTCGGTGTTTAGTGCAAATCACTAAATCTTGACAGCTGTAATCTCCATGTTAGTGGATTTTTTAAAAGAAAACATACATAAGCCGATTGCTCCCTAAACATTTCCTGAGCTGGTCTAAGATCCAATCAAAATGTACACATAAACAAGTATACTACGTAGAGCCAGCTCCCCACCCCCCCCACCCCCCACAGGCCAGTTTGAGCCATCTTAAATGTTTCCCACCACAGAGCTGGTTCACCCACAACTGTGAAGAACTCACTTGGCTGGTGACAGTTGTTAATTTCCTACCCTAATGGAGTGCACTAGAACTCTAAGGCTACATTTATCCAGCAGCAAAAAATGGTTATCTGCCAGTTGCCAGTTTTAGTGTGATTAAATATGGTTAAGTTCACACACAATTTGTTTATTAATGGCAGAGGTCATGTGTGGCTCTGGAGATATTAATGTCATATGAAGGTTCAACTTCAGATGCTGTTTTCACCGTTATCTTCTTAAAAATAAAACATTCAAAGCCAAAGTCAGATAATTAGGATCTGACCGGTGAAGTTGTGCCTTAGTTGCATTAATTTATTATATGAAGTCATGATAATTGTGATAAGAGTTTGTAGTGTTAGAAAGATGCTATCTTTAATATTTACTTTAGACACTGATTTCAGGTGTTTCTTACAGCTATTGGCTTGACTTTGATTATTCATTCATATAGACAGTATTCAATCCACTCCTGTAAGCTGTTGTATATTGAAAAGGAAAATTTGAGAGTATCCTGTGTGAGGGGTTTTCTCGCTCCTTTGCTGATAATAATCGGTTCTCTCCCGCTCAGTCTCTTTCCTCCTCTATAAGAAGATTTGTTGTTGAATAAAGACAAACTCTCCAGAAGCCAAGTGCTCCATAAAACTGTAAAGGTGTAAAACAGCCTCTGCTATTAAGAGAACGGTGTGTGTGTGTGTGTGTGTGTGGGGGCAATTTCACCTTGCGTGAAATTGGGCACTGGGCAAACGGAGAGGGTGATCATTGATTAATCAGTATACATTAATGAGCTGCATCGATCGAGAGACCAGTAGACTCAGCGCCGACCTCAGAGGGTGTGAGACCACGACGCCATCTTAGAGCTAGAGCAGCAAGGGAACCCATCCTAAACCAGAGACAGGTGTGCGTGAGACAGATGTGTGAAGGGTGTTGCAGGTGCAGCAGGGGCTTGAAATTGTTATGATGGATGTACATGGATCATTGACCTGACAATGCACCAGTGATCCCATGGTCCCACACTGCTGTGGCTAGGTCATGCCCACTAATTTGTCAATTTTTGGCCGCTTCAGTTCACCCATAGTGCTATGGATTGAATTTTGAAGCACAACTCGCATGTCACAGATTGAGGTATTCAAAAGGACTTCCCTGCTGGAAAGTACTAGCAAGGTTTAACAGGCCATATTAACCATCCAAACTTTGACCCCTGGTAGATAAGCACTAAATCAGCAACTAGAATAAACTTGTCTAGATGAGTATGAGGATTCAAGTCAATGCAGCAGGAATAGATGTAAGAGTTAGAAATATCAGAAAAATATCACCTATGCTAGCAATGCAATATTATCTAGTTTCCTGAGCCAGTTTTTGTGTGTTTGCCTGTGCAAAAATATATTTGCATTTCAGTATGTATATAAATCACATTATGCTAACGGTACTGGAGCGTAATGTGATAATGTGTTCAGTTGATATCAAAGGAATGTAAATATTACAGAATGTGGTCCCAGGAGCAGGACAGGCTATCAGCGTTACCTCAGTATCATAAAAATCCATGCACACACTCTCCCTTTCACATTCATTTCTGTTTATACCCATATTTTTTCTGATGATTGCAGTGTGGCGTGTTTCATGTTCATTGGTGAGACAGGCGGATAAAGAGGCAGATTAATATCCCTGACTATAATCATTTTCGTTTACGTACAAAACACCCACTCTCTCCCTTTCACTCTCAAAGACTCACACACTCACTCACTGCCTTATCTCTTTATCCCGTCTTTCACTCGGTTTGTTTTTACATTGACAGTTCTTTTATTCAGTATCTAGTTATTCAACCTTAGGCAATGGCGTCAATTGCACAATGTCACAAGCGTTTGGTCCCCAAGATATTACAAAACTCACAACCAATGGTAGAGACACCAAACAGAGATGTTTTTGTTTCAATAAAACTGCTAGTCAGAGTTGTGGACACTGGTGTTTTGCATTTTTGCCCTGTAGGTTGGCATAACAATCGCAGAGCTTCTGTCTCAGTATCAGTGCTGTAATCAGAGAGCATGCTGTTTTTTTCTGTTTGGCCAGTGGCAAGGTTACCGGAACTAAAACATGGCTGGACTCCAACTTCCAATTTCATGGCACCACTGAGTAACAATCTTTTATGAAACACAGTTGGAATTAAGTATTAATATGCAGACATGCTTGCCCATGTGTGAACATAGAAGAGATGATGTGTCTCAGGGTAGTAATTAGCATCCTAAGGGCAGGTCTTAATGCAACCCAGAATAGCCTATGCATGTGGGACACTTTGAAAGACTGTAAATCACACCTTATAAAGGGCTTGCCTCTTCCGGCTCTGTTCATGTCATAAAATAGCAGCCAAACCTTTCCTCCCTTACAAAAGTCTGAATAAATCCCTTAACACTGCAACTTAATGAGCTTAGTGGTTCTCTCCTTTATGTGACCTATGGAGCATTGCTTCACAGAGACAACTGTATTTCAGACCAGACTGTATTTCAGCTTCGTATCCTTACATTTGTACCACAGGCAGTTTGACTGTGAAGTGTCAACGCAGAAGCCAAGAAGAATGACATCAGTTTGAAACTTTAGCTCAAACTTTTTTCATTCTGCTATTTTGCAAGAATGCAGTTTTTCCTTAGTTGGTGGATAACCAGTTAACAGTGGTTAAAATAGAAAAGTTATAAATGAACCTACCTGGTCTTTTGTCTGTTCTTCCTCTTCGGCCGCCACATAACCGTACTTTTGATATGAGAACAAGAATTTGTTTCTGACAAAGAGACTTGTTGCTCTTGGGGCACGGCTTGCGTTTGTTGGCTATTGGCCGGTTGGCTTGGTCGTCCTTGACTGCCCGTTTTTGTCTGATGAGAGAACTGGCAAGAGCTGCCATCTTCCCCCCCCTCTCACCTTTGGGAGGGGGGTCTCTGTTTGCTTAAGAGACCCTCTCTGGATGCACTTGTCTTTTTGCAGCACAAAGAGATAAAAGTCAAGGGTCAAACCTTGTGCGGCGAGCCAAGAATTCAGGTAGGTTCCTCACGTGTCTGTGTGTTTCCCTCCAGTAAGGGAAGAGGTTAAGTTCTGGTCCACTCACAACCTGTCCATGGTTTGTCCTTCATTATGTTTGTTTCGCTAAATACATATTGGCACCACAACAAATCCGTAAAAAACGTAAATCGACGCGGTCACATTTCCACAAAAAGATACAGAAAGAGGCTGACAAAGTCATCGTTGCGACATTGCCGACATATTTGCCCCCCCCTCCTCTCTTCTCCCTTCCCCTCCCCTTGTGTCTTGTTCCTGAAGACAAAAACACTGACAAAGCTAAAGTTTAGCACACAGAAACGAAGAGCTTTCTCACCCATACATGGTTGGTCCTCGTGGAAAGTTCTTCACTCACTGGCAGCAGAATTATTCGACTCAAATCAGGAAGAGATCCTGTCAGAAACGGGCAGATGGTCAGCCTGCAGTCCCTATGGCTAACTTTAGTTGTGCTGGGGGAAAAAAAAATAATAATAATCTGGAGCGGTAATCCAGTGCTCCCACGTCCAGAGGCACTTCTGCTTCAGCTGCTGGGACGGACAAAGCCCTGAGTTGCAGGAAAGGAGCCGGCAAAAGAAGAATGGACTCCGAGAAATTTCCCTTCTGCCTCTTCTGGCACGCGCTATCTCTCCCCACAGCCCTACATTTCCCCCCCCCCACCCCAAAGCCAGCGAGCGTGTGTGTATGTGGGTGTGTGCGCAAATCCAGCGGCTACCACCAGTAAAGGTGACATTCATGAGAGAACAAGTGAGGGAGGGAGAGCGAGCGCAATCGAGTGAGGGAAAGAGAGCGAGTGAGTGTAAAAGACTGTTGGAGAAGAGCAAGAATGATGAATGAGAACAATGGAGAAGAGAAAACAGAAAGATGAAGGGAGAGAAAAAGAGGAGGGTGAGAGAGAGTTAACGCTACTGTTCTTCCTTCACTCTGCCGTGTCTGTCCTTGATGGGTAGAGTGGAGGAGAGCGAGAGCGAGAGAGCGCTTTAGGTGCCAATGGTGACAGTTTTCAGTCACCTCAGGAAGAACATCGCAGTCGTGCGTTCCGAGTCAGTTATCACTGCCAAATTCACACACTCGCACACACAGTTATCCCCCTCACCCATCTCTCTCCCTCTGATACACACATCCTCTTGTACACAATCACTTTTAGGGGATTAGGATTGTACCACTTTTATTGGTTTAGCGTTCAGTTTTTTTCAGTCCGTGTGCTGGGAATTTTTGACGTTTGCTGAAGGTGTAAAACTAAGGCAAACAGAAAGACTTTCTCTGTCTTTTATATCGCTTATCCTGTTTTTTCTTCATTTACTTGATTGCTCTTCATCTCAAAGCTCTTTTCCTCCGTCAGTGCCCCCCTCTCATTCTTCTTTCTGACATCATTGCAGTTTCGCTTTATCTCTTGTATTTTCCAGTCTCTTGGCACTCTGCAAATACAGCATGTGAAATGAGTGGGACCTGAGGGGTGGTTTGCTTAAAGAGACAGACAGGCAGTGAGAGTGTGTGTCAGATGAGCGGCTGTCTCTCATTAATAGTGACACAGACAGGTAGAGACAAATATCGTCTCTGATCTACTGTGCCCTCATCCACAAACAAATATACTATGATGCCTATTATGGGTGGGCGATATACTGGTAGACTCAATTATCTGGTTGAAATTTGTTAACCGGATGGGATTTTGGATTATCGTCTCTATCACGGTTACACACTCACGTGATGTTGCTGTGCTGCGTGGTCACGAAAACGTATCATTTGCATGCGTTTTTAAGCATTGCGATTTTAAAAACAAATGATTTCAGGCCGTTGAAACACAATCAACAGCGAAAAAGAACTCATTTCGCTATATGCGCTCAATGGGCCTCATTCATGAAACATGAGAACGAATTTTTGTGTAAATTTAATCGAATTTGAATTCATGAAAATGTTCGTATTTTCAAAACGTTAGTCGGTATGAAAGAAATTTACACCTGCTCCCTACCACGTGTAAATAGTGAGTAAAATGGTCTGTGTTCTTTTTTGGCAAACTGATGACACTGAATTTTGATGCGCTGCCATTATAATATTTTACAAGTTCGTTTGATCAGTTTTATTTATTTCATTTTTTATTTTTTTTGTAGCTGAGAGTTGATAAACTGTTTAGCTCCGGTTTAGCTTTGGGTAGAATGCAGTGCTTGTCACTGTCACTTTTTACCCAGCTGTCCAATCAATGGAGATGGGGCAGGACAAATACCACACCGACCAATCATCCTACTTGAACAATAACTGAATAACAATAGAGAAGTTATGCTGCATTCACGCCATATCGTAATTACTGTAATTTCGAGATGACAACACGTGACGTTCTACTCGGAGCTGTTCACGTCCTTGGACTGGGAATTGTGCTTTTCTATGGCAACACTATCAACGCCTAAACAGAGCCTTCGGTGGTCAGGTGGTACAGCGGTCACGTGATACAAGTCATATGCTGTGTTCACGCCATGTCGTAATTACTGTAATTCCGAGATGACAACACGTGATGTTCAACTCGGTACTGTTCAAGTCCTCGGACTGGGGATTATCCGTTTCTATAGCGACAGTTAGGGCTGTCGCGATAACCGCAATATCGCAATACCGCGCTATTGACGAGCATAACCGCAGAGGAATGCAACAACCACAGCAACCGCGATATTTCAGTGTTTTCTTTTTCGTAAAGTTACGCCCTTCTTGTTTTACACTTCGTGCATGTGTACTGAATATTAGTAATGATAACAATGTGTACCATGCTGATTTGCACAGAGGCTCAGTAAATTTGCACTTAACAAGCCTAAACAGACAGCGAATGAGAGAGAGATCGACTGATCGCGTGCGATTACCTGCGTCTGTCCTTCAGGCTGTCATGTATATTTGTGAAAACAGGTTGTCGTGTCCAAGGAAAGCGAAATCTGTCTTAGCATCGACGCTCTGCTGGTCAGCTGAGCCTTTAAAAGTGGCGCTCAAAGTTAAAATGATTTAAACAGCGTGTTTCATTTACAAATCTCTGAATGAATCAGCATTTTTGAATGTGTAGTTGAATGAAGACTATCTCAAAGACAGTCTCTTGCCGCCACCTTGAGGCGTAACAATGAAACTGCACTGACTGACAGCCGTCTAGAACATGCCGGTGAAATATCAACAGAAAAAGTATCTTGTCAGTCAGAATCGAGGATCAGAACTAACTGTATGTATATAGGCTAACAATATACTAATGATCTTATTGTCAGGTTTATGTCTTGTTATGTGTAATGTTATTGGCAGCTGTAAAACACACTACATTTGTAAATATTGCAGAACACAGAAACCGTGTCAGGCAAAAAATAATTACAAACTGTATGTTTGTTTGTTTGTTTGTTATTATTAATGACGGCGATAAATATTGCTAACCTAAACAAACAACAACAAAATAATAACAGTATGAACACTTACATAATGTTATAATATTTTTATATTATAGTACATTATAGTATCTATTTTCCCCTTTTTTAGAGCAGTATAGCTTTCTTTGAAAGCGCCTCCATTTTTCACTGGTTCAGCGTGAGGTGCAGCGGTCACGTGGTACAAGCCGTAGCTCTCAGAAAACTCCCAGTTCACAAGTTGTAATTACGACTTCTATGAGAACGTGAACGCTTTTTACAAGTTGGAATCTCGTAATTACGGGAATTCCGATATGGCGTGAACGCACCTTTAATATTACTGGTAACTGCATTTTTATATTCAATAATATTCTTCAAAATGAGATACTAGTAATACGTTACTGCCGTGGATATTCCTTATCATAGCAACCAAAGCATCTCAGCTGGAAAAACGCTGTGCCAACAAAGTGTTCTCAAGCGCCGCCAGCTGGCCGTTTTCAGAAGAGCACCTGACATTTTATTGAATATTTATTGTTAGCCATATGGCCTATTAGTCTTTTTTGCATTTATGCAATATACTGGAGCCAAACCTGAGACAGTAGACCAGAATGTTCCACTGTGTTCCTGAACACCCAATTTGCGTAGCTGTAATTCATAGGCAGGGATTATGCTAATTGTGTACGAGCGTGCACGAGCGCCCTATTTACAAATTTTTGGAATTCATTAACATACGCATAACATAACTGTCAAATCAGACATTTACGAAGTGCTTGTGAATTCGGAGGAGAGTTTTTGGGAAGGTCCGTTTTACATGTAAATTACTCAGAATTTACTCCTATATTTACGAATGTTTCATGAATGAGGCCCGATGTCTGAGAGACTTTCTGAGTACTGTCAGAGAGGTGTGTGCATGTAAAAATGGTGCTCATCATGAAGCGCGAGAGTATTGAGTTATTTTTGCCACTTTATAGGCCTTGAACTATATACGCACTTTAATGTGTCAAAAAAAGCCCATCTTTTCAAGTATTCTCGCAAACACAGTAATTTAGGTATTAAGTGAAAGCAAACAGCTGAGAAAAAAAAAAAACACGTGTAACAGTATATTGAATCCGGGCAGCAATTAAAGTATTCTAATTACTGCTGTCTGTCGTTCATGTTAATCATTCATGTTAATTAGTTTCTTATTCTTTATTTATTTATATATATATATATATATATACAACCCGAATTCCGGAAATGTTGGGACGTTTTTTAAATTTTTTATAAAATGAAAACTAAAATACTTTCAAATCACATGAGCCAATGTTTTAATGTTTAAAACAAATGTTTAAATGGAGAAATTTTGCAGTTTTATCCACTAAATGAGCTCATTTCAAATTTGATGCCCACTACAGGTCTCAGAAAAGTTGGCAGGGGAGCAACAAAGGGCTGAAAATGCAAGTAATTTTGAAAAGATTCAGCTGGGAGAACATCTAGCAACTAATTAAGTTAACTGACATTAGGTCTGTAACATAATTAGCTATAAAAGGGATGTCTTAGAGAGGCAGAGTCTCTCAGAAGTAAAGATGGGCAGAGGCTCTCCAATCTGTGAAAGAGTGCGTAAAAAGATTGTGGAATACTTTAAAAACAACGTTCCTCAACATCAAATTGCAAAGGCTTGGCAAATCTCATCATCTACAGTGCATAACATCATCAAAAGATTCAGAGAAACTGGATAAATCTCTGTGTGTAAGGGACAAGGCCAAAGACCTTTGTTGGATGCCCGTGGTCTTCGGGCCCTCAGAAGACACTGCATCACTCATCGGCATGATTCTGTCATTGACATTACTAGATGGGCCCAGGAATACTTCCAGAAACCTCTGTCGGTAAACACAATTGCCAAAACACAATTGCCATCTGCAGATGCCAACTAAAGCCCTATCATGCAAAAAGGAAGCCATATGTGAACATGGTCCAGAAGCGCCGTCGTGTCCTGTGGGCCAAGGCTCATTTAAAATGGACTGTTTCAAAGTGGAAAAGTGTTCTATGGTCAGACAAGTCCAAATTTGACATTCTTGTTGGAAATCACAGATGCCATGTCCTCCGGGCTAAAGAGGAGGGAGATCTTCCAGCGTGTCATCAGCGTTCAGTTCAAAAGCCAGCATCTCTGATGGAGTGGGGGTGCATAAGTGCATACGGTATGGGCAGCTTGCATGTTCTGGAAGGCACTATGAATGCTGAAAGGTATATAAGAGTTTTAGAGCAACATATGCTCCCCTCCAGACAACGTCTATTTCAGGGAAGGCCTTTTGTATTTCAGCAGGACAATGAAAAACGACATACTGCAGCTATTGCAACAGCATGGCTTCGTAGTAGAAGAGTGCGGGTGCTGAATTGGCCTGCCTGCAGTCCAGAGCTTTCACCTATAGAGAAAATTTGGCGCATCGTTAAACGAAAAATACGTCAAAGACGACCACAAACTCTTCAACAGCTGGAAACCTATATCAGGCAAGAATGGGACCAAATTCCAACACCAAAACTCCAGAAACTCATAACCTCAATGCCCAGACGTCTTCAAACTGTTTTGAAAAGAAGAGGAGATGCTACACCATGGTAAACTCATTTTGTGCATAAAATAAAAAAAAATTCTCAGTTCAAATATTTATGTTATCTATGTTCTATTGTGAATAAAATATTAGCATATGTGATTTTAAAGTCTTTTAGTTTTCATTTTATTCAAATTTAAAAAACGTCCCAACATTTCCGGAATTCGGGTTGTGTATATATATAGTATTATTATTATTATTATTATTTATTATTATTTATTTTATTTATTTATTTATTTTTTGATATTGAGAATTATAAAATTTCTATGGTATAAAATTGTGTACCATAAAGACCTTGTTTAAAGCAAAAATAACTATATTGTGATATATTGTTACTGTGAAATAAAATTACTCATATTGTGATATAAGATTTTGTTTGTATCGCCCGCCTCTAATGCCTATATGCACATTCAAGTAGTACAAATTCATTAAACAGTTTCACCACTTTACTATGTGATATTTTCGCAATCTCTCTTATTCATTAACCATTTATAATTAGTCCAACCAGGTGTAAAATATTTTACATAAATATGTCCTGTCTGTGGGTGGTAAAAAAGGCAGACTTTTATTTTGGAGACGTTTGTTTAAATGTTCTGTTGAAAATGGCAGCATCAAATGATAAAGAAGAATAATAACATGTATGCATATATTGTATGCAAGTGAGCGGTCAAGCACAATGTAATAGTTTTATGTTTTAAAGTGCTTATTTAGGTGTATTGTTTACTTTGGTGGAGTGATGTGGTACAGTCCTTGCAAGTATGTCAGATTGAAGTAGTTTGCTGCTTCCTCTGATGGTGGCAGGGCTGGATTATCCATAGACGGGATTGGGCGAGTGCCCTGGGGCACCAGCCAATAGGGGGGCACCAAGTGATTACGATAATGACAAGACCTTTAAAATATTTTTTCATGTTTTGTAAATATATTATTTTGCTGGAAGAGATACAGATGCATAGAAAATGAACAGTTAATGATACAATATACAGAGAGAATATCAAATATATGCACGCATATAAAGAATTGCGATTGGGTCAGGTCCCAGTGTATTTGCCCCCTCCCCCCAGTCAGAGTCGAGCATATTTATTCACAAATGGATAGGCAGCATCGACTTGGCGGTTGTCAACGTAAATTAAAAAAAAAGAAGAGAAAATATCATGACACATAGCCAGGGCTATACAGGGCGACTGAAAAGTAGCTACTGTGTGTGACTATCAAAACATATTTAGGAGCACCTGTGCGACTAACCCGATCAGCATAGGCTATTTGTGTTTGCGCTGAGAGGAGCTTCAAAGATTTCTACTTGCGTGTTTGTGCAGCGGTGAGTGGGCCTAATGTATCGCAGACATATGTTGATTCCTTGAATGCAATGTTAATCAGAATCCACTCACTGCTCAAAACACTTTTGTTCATTGCTGAGTTATGCACGCTCACAAATGCTCTCGTTATAACAAACAAAGTGTAGATGGTGTAAATAAGAGATTTGTTGTGCAGTGTAGAGAGCTTCATTGATTATAATGGAGTTTTGTGAGATTGCTGAAGTGAGTAACAGCTTTTAAAGATTATTAAAGGTGTTTGTAAATGTGATATTAAATTAATACAACAGCTCAATAAACAATAAGTTATATAAAGTGATGTACATTGTATGACTTTTAACAATATTGCCTGATTTTGCTCTATTTAGTCAAGGAACATAGTTTCAAACAGTCACAGCCGAGCCGCTGCGCATCTCCATTCAAACATAGCGGTGTTTCATTTATGAATGAACCTGCGTTTTTAAATGAGTCTAGTGAGTCAGTGATTCAATTACCCACTCATAAAGTGAGTCACTTGCTTCGTTCCTGAATGAATCAGCTGTTCAAACGAATCAGTGATTTACCGCCACCTGTTCAAATGTGGTCACCCTAGGGCACTACACTGTGTTAATCCGGGCCTGGATGGTGGACATGGGTAATGCACTGCTATTACTCATGCATGCACATGTGTAAATGTACGGTGGCGTTTTGGAGTAGGATCTGCTTTTTTGGTCCTGGATTGACCATTTTGGGTTAGGATGTAACCACCTGTTCAAGACTGCGAGGACCACATGTGGAAGTTTAAGAATCTGCATGTTAAAACCCATCTTAATAATCTAGCAACACGTTTGTTTTCAGTCATACCTGGTAGGCACAAAGATGCACTTATACTCTCCCAAAAATGAGTTTACGCACAAAAACATGCAAACGCATCAATATGAACTCTCTTGAGATGTTTCCTGAGGGACTACCCCTGACCATGATCTCAGAGTCAAATTGCTTTGTGATTAGCATTGATTGTATGGATATGCAGTGCTAAGAAGTTTAAAACATGCCTGGTGTAATTGAATCTGTCTTGGCTGTTTACCTTGAAGCAATAGCAAGATGCTTCCACAACATAAAAATGTGCAGCTCTTCAGCGCAGCCTCAATAAATCAAGTATTCAAGAGGCCAGTCAATCAATCAAATTTTATTTGGCATCCTCACAGAAATCTGCTGTGGAAGCACCTAGAAAGTACCAGCTTGATTTACCTATGGTTCAGAAATGACGTTGCCTCAACAGACAAGGTCACAATCCGTCAACTGCTGATTGTCAGATGACAACCAAAGTTCCTGGCCCTTAAGAAGAGGGCATAAAATGGTGATAATTTAATTAATGTTTTTCAAAAAAAAGCTTTGTAACCACATCTCTGGCTCATAAACTCTCTAAACGAGGCAGTGCAATCTTAGAAAGAGAGCACAGAGGAAACATCAACTATTTTAAATTCCTGCTTTCACCAAGTATTGGCCTCATGCCAGTTGTCAATTTGATTTCTCAGTAGATACACAAGGATAGCAGCCAAGTCAGATCATTTTACTTAAAATTTCATGTTTTATGGAACTTTCTAGAGTTGTATTCATTTGTGGTACACAGATCATTCACATGACATTTATGTTCCTGAGGATACTGAATAAATGCTTGAGAAAGCAGTCCCTTGTAAAGTATGTGCTTATTTGATCACACATTTTTGATTAGGGGACCATTTTGTTAGAATATATTGTACTGTTGAAAGATTGTCAGAAAGACGTTTTTTGGGGGGGGTTGAGTTTTCTTTTTTTTTTTTTTCAGCTACTGTTCCTATTCACTTTTATTATAGGACAAGCCAGAATATTCGTTCCCTTTTTTGTGTGTTTTCTGCTTTAGAGGAGAACATTCTACAATTTTTGGTTAGTCTATTCCCAGCCAGTGAATCTTTTTAGGTTTATTTTGCAGATTTAGGAGTAGTTTCTATCGTGGCGGAGCGTGTGTTTAACCTTCCCCTTCTTTCCCAAGCAATTACTTTCCACAAAGGTCTCCCTGACCTCCCTGACAAACACGGACAACCCTCCTCTCCTGTTTCCCCATGTGTCTGCATGGCTCAGCCCGACCTAGCTGGCCCAGTTCTGTCTTTATGTCTCTCCCAGTACCTTATCTCTACTTCTGTCTGTCTCATCTCTTCTCTTTTTCTGTCTCCACTCTATTCATCATTGCCCAAACAGATGACGGGAGGTATTCTTCCGTAATCCCCTCTTCCATTATGTAAGCATGCAAAACATCTCTTGTACTTTTTTGCCAGTTTGAGAAATATTTATAATTTGCTTGACCTCTGGGTCAGGATCTCATTAGAAAAGAGGGGTGCAAGATTCTTTTCATTTTCATTCACCATTACTGTTTACCCAGACAAGCTTGTAATTAGGCTTGAGTCCTAAATGTGCTTCACTGACTTTAATATCAATGAAATTTGTGTGGATGTGTGAGCGACTCATTCGAAAATTTTCATGCGTGTCCATGTGTGATTTGTAAATCATTCTTTCTTTCTTTCCATAACCACCTTGATGGTGGTTTAAGTCTCAGTTGAGCATATGTGAACAGCAATTTGAAATTCATCCATCACATTTGATAGTACTCTTTCAAAATGACTTGACTGTGGGGAGCAAATGTTTTTCGAATGGGTGGAGGTCTGTCATGACTACATCTCTCACTCCTTGCCCCCCAGACCTCTAATTCAAGACTCATGATGAATTTGTGGTCATTCAGTCACTGAAGGTGATGAATGACTGAAACGCTGTTGCATGCTGATTAACTTCACAATCATGCTGCACTAGCACTCTTTCAAAAATGTTCCTCAAAGATATGTAGTACTTTTACTGTAGTTTAAGTTAGCAATAAGCTAGCAAACAACAATGAATCAATCCTCAGTGGACAAAATTATTTGAGTTTGGAGCAAATCAGGCCAATCTTCACTCTGCAATCTTCAACCACACTTTCCACCGACGAACCCATTTTGTACCGGCCCCAAGAACTGCTAACTGCGGCCCTGGCTGAACTTAATCCATGTCCAGAACTCTGGAGTTATGTTTTAATGGTTACTGTTATCTTGTATTTATGCCGCTATCATTATGTTATTGGTTGAATGTAACTTCTAGCACCTAAACTGTGACCTCAGGTTTAAGTAAATGTAGCAACGTGGCGTCGTGCAACAGAAACACTGGAAAGATGACTACGCCACCCTAGGACTTGCACCCAGGGAAATAGTATACGTAGGTGCTACTCAAGGAAACTGTTAAAGCTAGATTTATTATGGTCTCTTTGTAACTGTGGGTATTTAATTGGTAAACTGTTGACGCGACCCATTCTTTAGAATGTTTTAGAATTAATGACCTTTGTGCAAAATAAATGTGTTATTTTGGTAAGT
Source organism: Onychostoma macrolepis (assembly GCF_012432095.1). Lineage (NCBI taxonomy): Eukaryota > Metazoa > Chordata > Actinopteri > Cypriniformes > Cyprinidae > Onychostoma > Onychostoma macrolepis. Next base: position 13,902,176 of record NC_081164.1, on the reverse strand, counting down.
CACGTCTCTTGCTCATTTAGTAGAGTCGAACCTGTGTTTCCTTGAGTAGCACCTGAGGGTGCGTATAGTATTTCCCTGGGTGCAAGTCCTAGGGTGGTGTAGTCATCTCTCCAGTGTTTCTGTTGCACAACGCCACGTTGCTACATAAATGTCTGGTATTCTAAGTAGAAAAAATGATATTAGATGCTTTAAATCTGAAGTCTCTGGCATAAGAGGGCTCAAATAACATTGGGCAAGGAGGGCGAGGGTAATTTTAGTGAGATTGTTACGCTCTGGGTTTACCAGCATCTTCACATCCTAATCCTCCATTCACATATTTGGACTCTCTCTATTTAAATTTCTTGTGAGGAATTGAAAAGAATGAAGTGAAAAAAAGTAAATATAAAAGATAAATTTGACTCTTAATCTTATAGAGGGGGAAATAGCTCAGCCCTTTGCCTTCTTTAGCGTGTATGATGTCTCTGTTATCTGGGTGAATCTTGAGAGAGAAGTCTTTTATCCCCTCCAAACAGCCTCAGCAAAATACTGATGGAGATGGAAGAGAGAAAGAACCAGTTAAATCCCGTGGGTGGAGATGTGTGTGTGTGTGTTTTGAATGTCACTGTTTGTGTGTGTGAGAGCAAAATGGGGAGAAGGTGGTGTGATAACACAGTGCTGTGTTGTAACTCAGCATTTCTGTGATGTTTTGGTATCTAAGGTACCCAAATGCAGCACATCTGAGGCAGACAAACAGATCAAGAGATACCAGACAAAAAAGAAAGCAAGAAACAAAGTAAGACTGTGCGACAGAAATGTTGGATGAGTTATTCTGTGCACTTTAAAGTAGGTCTGTCTCTCAAACTAGAAACTAACCAGCTCATAGGTGACTTTCAGACAGTAAGAGGTGGCCTGAAGTCATCATGAAACAACAATGAATCAATCCTCAATGGACAAAATTATTTGAGTTTGGAGCAAATCAGGTCTCTTAGACTATATGGCTTGTGACATACAGGTTTGGCTCAACAATGCTTAGAATATGTGAAAATTAATATTAAACTTCAATCAAATAAAAGTCTTTCTTTCTGTGTTTTTGTGTTGGCATAGTTACTGTTTTGTCTTTGGCTGATTAGTTTATTCTGACTTGTTTCTAGTTTTGACAGGCAGCACAGAAACTTCAATTACTGTATTTTCCCTGTGCATCTGAAATAAAATGTTCTAATCGTTTACTGTGTAATTAGTCCTTATTTATTTAAATAACATCTGGCCCATACATCAAAGCCAACTTCTGATGTTTCTACTCTCTTATCTTCACAGAGTAAATTGCAGTTCTCAAGGAAATAAAAGTCTTTGGCGTCATCAATAAACATACAGAGCAGTCGGCTAGGTTTGAAGGAGAGATGAGTCACTCAACTCCAGAAAGGTCTGTCCATGCATGAATAACTGTATATAGTTATAAAAACATATCTTTTGTTGTGCCTGGCCAGTGGCCCCCAGGTTATTAAAGTCTACAATGCTTGGCTTAAAGTGTATGCATGCAGGCTTCATAGTGTTTTAGAGATTTTCAGTCATCACAGAACAATTTACAATTGTAACAACAAGTGAAAGTTTTGCAGCATCTCCCTCATCCGCTGTCCCATAATTCATCATCAGTTTCAAAGTGTCTTTGAAAAATATCTGGAATTTGTCATCAGAGAGCATCAGATGACAAAACAGACACTTGCTATATTGGGCATTATGACACAGCTGTTACTTTATGATACATTTATTGCTCATCTGTAGAAATGGTTCAATCAGACACGCAATAAATCAGTTTCTTCCTCAGCAGAAAGAGCTGAGCTTAAGGTTTCACTTGAAGTCTTTCTTCTATTCTAACTCTTCGGTTTGCTCAGAGTCTGCTATGATGAATACAGTGTTGTTTAAATTGTAATATAAAGGCTTAAAATGAAAAATAGTGTTAATTTCTGTGACTGCTAAAGTGCTAATTCACCCAAAAATGAAAATTACCCTATGATTTACTCACCCTCAAGTAGGGCTGGGTGATAAATCAATAACGATAATTATCGCAATATAATTTTCCTCGATAAAACAATATGAAGAGTTCGATAAATATTCAATATAATGTTTATGCGCCAGAAGCAGAACGAAATAGCGCTACTCATTTGAACCACACCACATGGACTGTTTATCCATGGGCTCAAAGTTCAAACGGCAGCAGCGCTATAGGATGGTTTAAGGGTTAATAATTCGTGGACTAATTTTCATTTTTGGGTGAACTATCCCTTTAACAATGCATAGGTAGATCTTTCTTCGTGATACAATCGTGAAATTGTGCTAGATATCTTCTAAATGAAAAAACAAAACAAAAACAAAGGAAACCGTTCGGGTGCTTTACATATCATCCAGACAGTCTCTTTCTGTTTGGTGGTTCTTGGCCAGAGTACGTTGCAAGGTGAATCTATTTGCTTAATTGATTCTAGCGAACAAAAACATTCAGTCTTTGTAGTGTCTGTCACTTGTCAATCTCTACAGTTTGTTTTTACATTGTCCCATCAGCCTTCATTTATTTTAGTGATTTCTTATCACTTTAATCAACCATTAAGAGTGAATGGCATTGATGGGTACATATTTGGTGACCAGGATCTCCTTGTATTTCTATAGCTGGTAATGCATTTCGCTAGCAATGTCAAGGTCACGGTTTCGATTCAGGGAACACTCATATTGATAAAATGTATATCTTGAATGCACTCTAAGTCACTTTGGCTAAAAACGTCTGCCAAATGCTTGAATGTAAATTAAGGTGAATGGAGACAGGCATTTATAGAAATGTGTTCTTTAGTTCCCCCCCTCCCCCTAGAACATAAGCTAGGAATAAAAAAGGCGACAGAACATCTTTGTTTAAAAGCATTAACAACACGCACACTGAAGCATGACACAAGCTGGATTGAAGAGTGTGAAAGTGGCGGGAAAGCCAGACTATTGCAATTCTGGTCAGCATTACTGAAGGAGATTAATCTTCACAATAGCGCTCAGATCGTTTCGTGGGAGTGCGGATGTAATTTGTCGCGATTGTGCTGGGCCTTAGCTGTAATGTGGGTTTAGACGAGAAGTTCACATCTGTCTAATCGAGTACAAGCATGACTAAATGCCACTTGTAAACACCGCCATGGTGCTCAGCTATTAATAGATGTAGGATGTTCTCAAACAGTCTAAAACTATCCAACATTTGCTGAATGTCAACCACCCCCAATTTATGCTTTATTTTTGGTTTAATTAAAACATTTGGAGGGCATTATGTAAAGGCATTAGCCTGGCACGATGCAAAGCCATTTTTAAGTGAGATTTTTCCGAAGCAAATGATGTCGTAGTGATACAAGGGCTATACAAACGATAGAAAGACAGTTGGAATGAAAATGGCAAAGGACAAAGCATAGCGAGAGACAGTGTGAGGGAAAATTATTGTGACGGCACTGTGCTTGTGCAGTTATTTTTAAGGCTGATTCCAGCGAAAAATCAGAAATTAAACTCTTTATTGTTACGCTCTCATCATTATGTTTGACTAATGATTCATCTTTGAAGTTCTGTTGCTGGAAAGTGAAAGATTTGGAAATCTTAATGGGTTTGTAAAACCATCTGCATTTGTGTGTGTATCTTTTATCACTTTTAAATACTCGTGTGTTTGTGTTCTTTTTTATTTTAGTATTACTAAATTATTTTCCATGGGAGCAGACATAATGTCTCTTGTTATGAAGTTTCATTAATTTCTCATGGTAGATGGTGACTTTCTTTCTGCTGGAGTGTCTTTTAGCCTCAAGGTTAGCTGATAAGTAGTTGGTTCCTTGGACGCTGAATTCTTTGTTTTGTGTGTGCTATAAAAGCGGGTGTTTTGAGCTTATTTTGAGTATTATGTGCTCTGGAGCATCTCTGAAAACACTTGAGGGTGGCTTTTAGATTTCTTGTAATAAAGATGCTTTGCATCATCACACTTTGTTTGAAAATTTGACTTAAATACAGCGGAAATACAATTTTTTTTTTTTGCTTTTTTTTTCACGACAAGAGATGAAACGTTAAAAGCAGCGCTGTAATGAGGAAAGGACTTGTATGCCCAGTGTTGTGTAAATTCACAGGAAGCTCAGGCCTGAATCCCCAGAGTGAGGTTAGACAACCTGATACTCATTTATTCTCTCCGGCATTCATTTATGTGCTCTCTTTCTTTGATTCTGCAGTCTCTCTCTCCATCTCGGTGTGTGTGTGTCTCTCTCTCTCTCCTGCCAGCTTTTTTTTACTCTGACTCAGGCATGAATAATTCAAAATGACTGGGCAAATTCACCTGGCGTCTCAATTATCACTTATGTTTTTCCTCTGGAGTCTTTTCTCCTTATCCACTTCTCTTGCTTTCTCTACCGCTGCTTCTTCTGGGGTGATTCAGTCATCATTGTTTCCTGACCCCCTCATATCGTTCCAAGCTACCTCAGTGATCTGTGAGTCAGTACATGATGAGCAGTGCTTCACTTTCTCGTCTATTTAAGCTCTGACAGCTTCAGCGTCTGGTCTCTTCTCCCCAGTCGTCCCACGCATCTCTGGACGCCCACACCAGCACTCTGCAGACACTCTGAAACTCAAGGGTGGAAAATAAACAGGTATAAACTACAGACATACCTGTTCAGAACACTGAAACACTGCTTGATGTCTGAGAACAATGAAGGAATAGTTCACATTAAAAATGAAAATGATTTTGTGACCATTTACTCTCTCATGTCGTTCCAAACCTGTATAAGTTTCTTTCTTATGCTGAACGCAAAAGAAGATATTTTGAAGGATTTTGAAGAACCAAAGAGTTGTTGGTCCCCATTGACTTCCATAGTTGGGAAAGAAATACTATGGAAGTCAATGGGGACCATCAATCAAAATATAATTTTTTTGTGTTCAGAAAGAAACTCGTACAGGTTTGGAGCAACATGAGGGTAAGTAAATGATGACAAAATGTTCATTTTGAAGGTGAACTATCCTTTTAATGCTTTTAAATAATTTATTTTAAGGTTCTTGAGGTTAAACAACAGGAAAAAAGTCAATTACTTGTAATTAGCATTTGTGCAGAGTAAGAGTTTTGCAATAGAACGGTTGCTACAGTGACTGTGAAAATGTCACATTCAGTATTTATCAGTGCTGGGGAAGCTTCTTTGAAAATGCGGTTTTCGAAGCTGATACTAATAATTTAAAAACCATTACAAGCTGCTAATGCAACACAGCTAACTGCACTGCAGCTATTTAAGGAAGCAATATCATTTTGAAAATATAACTTTCAGATTATGTAAATTACCTTCAGAGGAGTTTTATCTGACACAAAAACGATGAGAATCTCAGTGTACTCAAAATGATGACACAGTTGCAAAAGCTGTATTTAATTGCAAAAACAATGCATATTGTAAATATGCCAAGAATTGTGATACTTTTTTTTATTTGTTTGTTTGTTTCTTTTTAGGGGAAATTCTTTTGCAACACATTCTTTTAATTTGCGATTAAATTTTTAATCAGTTTCTCTTTGTCCTTCTCTTTTTATTGTTCACGTCTGTGTGGCATTGTTTTGATGAAGAGATACTGCAGGCACAAGATGAACCAAATGCAAGATGTCAAAATTGGAAATCCACATGGTGATGGATAACATCATTTAACTAAATAGTTTCCTGCAAATATCGGTAGTTGGCAGCATCACTCTTATTTACATTCCAACACTGTACTGTAAAATATTATTTTTCGAATTTGTAAATAAAACAGAATATTGGAGTACTGTACTTTTGATAAGAAAAATATTTCAGTCTTTCTACTTAAAAATGTTAATGATTTAATTCATTCTAATCTTAATTAATCTATTTTTTCAATACTCAAGGCTACATTTGTGATCATAGCATGGCAGAAAAATAAAAAAAAACAAGTTTAAAGGGTTCAAATTATACGCAATGCCTGGCATTCACGTCTAACAGATGCCGCTCAGCATCAAATGGGTACAACATCCTATAATGCCTCATTCGGCTTCAGTGGAGTTCTGTTTCTCTTGGTGCCTGGATTATGAAGCTCTCAAGTGTTGTAATAATTCACCTTTGATCCGGGGTCCAGAGGTGAAATTAATTCCAGACAGACTAGTGGGAGTAATCTGTGTGTGTTGATCTGAGCTCTTTGCAGAAAGCCCTGCATTTCATAAACAATATCCCTTCCATCTCCTTGTTAATGGGACTATTACATAACCTGCCCTAAACGTAATGTGAATAGAGTGTCCAAGTGAGTCACAAAACAGGAACACTGAGTATCCTGCGAGGTCGCCATGACAGTACAGAGCCGGTGCGGAAACAGCTGCCAAGACCCTGGAATTTAATACTGCCGTTTACTCTGCAAGCGTAAAGGCTATTAAATGATCGAGTTTGAGATATTAATCTTATGTTGCACAACATTTGACAGCTGCCTCATCTTTTTGTCTTGCAAGCTCAGATTTCCATTTTAGAAGTCAATTTCATCAAAGACTTACTTGCGACTTATGTGGAAATCGGGGGTTTTACATGATAAGGTCCAACGATTAAGTTCAAAGATTGGTACACAACCAATTACTGGAATTGTAGAGAAAGAAACATGGCAATTTCTGTCAAAAGATCACTCAGGATTGCAGAACAAATGCAGAACGTCCATTTTTGACTGGAGTTTCTCTCTAAGGCAAGATGTTTTCCTTAATTGTGCTCCGTTTGCCCTTCACGTGTTGTGCCTGATATCTGATCACCTCTCAGATCCATTAGTGAACACCCAGCCCCCTCTGTCACACTCTATTAAAGAAAAAACACACCAGGAAAGCCATTGCCGGATAGAAGTACCAGCAGGGCCTGTGAATATAGATTCTAATACGAGATATTCAGATTCGATTGAAAAAATGCAAATAAGTCCCCAGATGCTTAGAGCTCCACAAGAGTGCGTGGGTGAGAGATAGCTGCCACGTTGCAGTAACCGAGAGAGAGAAAGATTTTCTCAAGGGCTTTTACAGGATGATTCTCCATCCTCCCCCTGTCTCAGTCACTTCCTGTTACCTGTGTATGAAGCCCTTACAGACATGATGAGGTGATTCAGGCTGTCAACCCCCCCACACACTCTCCTGTCTCATCTGCTCACCACCAGCCAAAGTGTGTATAAATCATTACATCACTTCACATCTGAAGCCAGACATGGACATGCGCTGAGGACACAATTCTGTTTGTGTCCCCAGAGCACCCATCCGTTTGGCCGATGTGTGTATGAGACATGTCAGACTTTAATATTTTTGTATACTGAATACTTGACGCCTTTGCGCTAGTTCCAGTTTAGATCCACCCTTTGCGGAGATTTCAGGTGACACCAACAATAGCAAAGACGTCAGATAACTTCAAAAATGTCAAATATTATCTTTATATTGTAATACTATCCCTGTATTGTCATCATTACGAGCACAAGTTGTAATTTCTGCCCAACACATTCATTGTCATTCATAATTTGTAGCTGTATATTACTTATATTGATACACTGATCTCTGGCTGATAACATAATACTTCTTAATTGTGACATTGAAACAAACATTTTCTGTAAGCTACTTTAAAACATATAAATGTGTTGTGAAAAGAATTATACAAATTCAAACGGAAAATTCAGTCATTTCATTTTTGAAAATATGAAGATTTCATCCATGAAACTACTTGCATTCTAATTGGTTCATTCAATTCAGTGTTCCCAGCCAATCAAGTAATCATTACAGTTTATTTATATAACCAGGACATATTCAATGAATACTATATCTGCACGCTATGCATGTCCTCATCTAAGCCCACCACCTCCCCAGCACCACAGGTCTAGATCTGCTTCCTCTCTCTAGCAGAAGCATGTTTACTTTTAATGTTTTGATCCAAGCATTTAGCAGAAGCAAGTCTGCTTGCTCTGCAGCAGCGTTACATTAAATATGTTACAGTCTATGCTGAGAGTTGTCGTGATTGAAATGACTCATTGACTTCTATGGAATACAAAGTTTATTTTCGTCAGAATGTCCAAAATTTTCTTTTGTACAATGAAAGTGAAAGGTGAGCACAACCTAAGTTGCTTAAACATCCTAAATTTCAGTCTTTTCAATACACAAAGACATTGTATGGCTTCAGAAGAACTGGAATATAGTGTATGAGTGATGTTATGATGCTTTATGTTCTCTGCACCCACCCAACTTTCCACTTTAATTGTAGGTACAATAGGAGAAGACTATAAACATTTTTCAAAACTTCTCTTTTTGTGCTCCACGGAAGGAAAAGGCCATAGTTTTGGAACTACATGAGGGTGAGTAAATCATAGTAGATTTTGCTGGAATATACATTTAACAAACATTTGTACAATGTTTGTATATTCCCTTGGGTATGAATAATGAAGTTCCATGGCATTTTTGGAAACTGTAATACTTTAAAGGGCTCTTTTGGTTTAAGAAGTGACATTCTGTCAGTCAAAACAAGAAAATATTTTCATATTTTATTTTGGTACTTCCTCATACAACAGCTTTTGCAGTTGTTGGGAAAATATTTTCCGCTTCCTTCCACACAATCTCACACAGCATACTTTAAAGCCTATATATAAGCTCTGCTGCCCACATTTATCTGTACCCAGTGGCACAGCTGTGTGAGTTCTCACACCAGTGCGGCAAATGTTCCCTCCAAGGGGAACACATCATGCCAAACTCAATGTCTCGGAGCCATAGAGTAGGGACCACTGAACGGGAGTGATGGGAAATAGATTTTATGTCTTCTGCCTCTGCCAGAATGGTGAATTCTTCGTCTCATGCTGTAAAGCACTAAGGGGAAGTAGAAAAAGAGAGAAGAGATGGTTGAGGAACAAGTGCCATCTTAAAGAGAGGAAGTGGAAGAATGGAAAAAAGAAAGCGACAGGAATATCCTGACAAATCATAATCCAGTTTTCATCCAACGTTGCCCAAGCAATTTCACTTCAAAGCTTTAGAGGGCTGGCCAATTACTGCATATCCCTGAGTTTCCTTTGGATGTGAGAGAAATATATAATTTAAGAAATTTTAATTAACATCTCTCATCTGCTTATGAAGGCAAGGAGGAGAATAAATGGCAGTCACTTCTGCCCGGCTTTAAGACACAGCATCTCATACGCACAAGTGCTCCTTCATTTTTTAGGCCAATTACAGAGGGGCTGATGTCTCTGAATTCAAGCCAAACCCTTTCAGAAAAAACGAGTATAAGGCTGAAGGAAAAGAAACAGGCAGAGTCCTAAATGAAGGATGTGGTGAAACAGAGAAAACCAGAAGGAAGGAAAGAGCAGGGAGTGTTGTAACATCATTGGTTTGTCCAATTATGAATGAACTATGGGTTGAAATGCTAACATACTGAATTAAAATGATCTGAGGGTTGGGGTGGGGATGGATGATGACAATTATTTTAAACAAGTAAATAAAAAAAATTAAATGTCTTGTCTTACAAAAAAAGAAATGCAATGGCATTGATTTACACAGTTTAGAGGTGACTTTAGTTTGTAGCATGCAAATATGGGAATTTTATATGAAAGTTTGGGACTTGTATTACAAAAAAAAAGCAAGCAGTTATAGACATTGAAACAAACTGTCACAACACTCCCTGGTCTCCCTACCCCACTCGATTATGGCATTTATTTTCTCGGTAAATCCCCATCACCCTTATTCCCTCCAATATGTACAGTAGCTGCAACATCCTTCATGTGTTGCCCCAGAATCTATTAATACTTTTACTCTGTTAATGAAGATAAATGCACAAGACTAACAATGTTCCATAGAGAGAGGGAGAGAGGCAGTGTGATACTTGCAAAAAAAGAGAGGAAAGAAAGAAAGGGGCAAATTAGGGTGGATAGAAAACAAGGACAGAGTGAAAGATGGATGGATTACATTAGAAGCAGAAGGGGGAACACTGGCTGGCTCAGTGAAAAACACCTTGATAAACAGGCTGTGAACACCCCCACCCCCCAGCAAGGTGTCCTCCTAACGATTCCTATCCTGCACCTGCTGAGAGAACCTGAGTCATACTTACACACCACTGCAGATGGTGCGCGGAGAGAAAACCGCACAGCATAGGGTTTTGCCTTGCTGTAAAACACCCACTACATCTATTCAATCAAAACTTGACATTTTATTGTAACATTTTTATTTATTTATTTAATTTCTGTCAGATCGGTGTAACAGACCAAAGCCTGAATGAAGACTGTATGGGTAAAATTTGTGAAGAAAAAGGTCTGTTGAAGAACTGGTACTTTTATTTAGAGCATTAGGCTGGGCGTCTGGCCGTCATTTACTGGGTCACAATAAACATGCACCTGTTTTTGCTGCACTAAAGATGATAAAATAAGTTTGAAGGTGCATATTTCATAAAAAAAAAAAAAAAAAGATCTGAACAAGCTACAGTGGAATTTGTTATTGACTTAAAGAATAATTATCAATTTGCCATTTAGAAAACAATAGCTATGGTCCTCTGGAGTGCATCAAAATAGTTTTTACATAGACTGCGGAAAATGTGAGCCTACGCTGTTGTGGGAGGTAATTTTGGTCACACTTTATATTAGGTGGCCTTAACTACTATGTACTTGCATCAAAAAATAAGTACAATGTACTTATTGTGGTCATATTGTATTTCAAAACACTTTTGCTGCTATTGAGGTGGATAAGGGTTAGGGACAGGTTTGGTGGTGTGGGTAGGTTTAAGGGTGGGTTAAGGTGTAAGGGATGGCTCAACAGTGTAATTATAAATGTAATTACAGAAATTAATTACAGATGTAACTACATATAGGTATTTTTAAAAATATAAGTACAATGTAAAAACATGTATGTACACAATAAGTGCCTTGTACCAAATTATTAATTTAAATGTAAGTACATAGTAGTTAAGGCCACCTAATATAAAGTGGGACCGTAATTTTCTCCATACAATGAAAGTCAAAAGGGTCCAGTCTTGTTTTGGACCCCACTGACTTTCACTGTATGAACAAAACAGTTGAAACATTCATCAAAATTTTGTGAAGACTGATCCTTTGAAGACTGATTCATCTGAAAGTCTCTCTTCAACAAGCTGCATGATTTGAGATATTCATAGGAGTTCTATCATGACAACTCTCAGAAGATTATAGCATGGAAATGGATATGACAGTGATAATGTATTTGGTCTTTGGCGGAATAGATCTGCTATGCTGCTGAATTGCTGCTGCTGTTGGTTATTGCTGTTGTCGTAGATTGTTGTTGCTGCTGCAAAGCAAGTACAGGAACTTGCTACTGCCAATGCATACAGCGATACGGGCTGTGAGTATTTAAGACATACTGCTGCTGCACAAATAGCATATAAAATAACCTGTAGCAGATCTATACAGGTGGAGCAGGTGAAGGTGGAGGGTTTCAGAGGAACTCTGAAAGTGTGCTGCAAAATGCTGTCGTTAATGCTAACCAGCCAATTAAATGTAAGGCAGTAAGCTCATTGGCTGCGTATGCAACATGAACCAATCAGTTTGTGTCAAGTAGTTCAACACTGTGCATATCATCAGTTTGTGTTAACGACCCATCAGTCTCCGCTAAGGCTGTCAAAATTGCTGAAAAACTACATTCAAATTTTGTTCTTAAACATTATTAATATTTGAATTATATTTGAATTTAAAAGACGTAATTTCAGTTAAGGGGGAAAAAAAAAGTGAGATGAACATAATCATAACGGGTTGTTATCAATTATATTCATCTTCAGGAATTAACTGTAGCATTAATAGTACAATAAAAGGATTTGTTCGTCCGCAGTACGGACAGTTTTAATCGTCTATTGACTCTAAGGAAAATTATTTCTCTGGCCACGAAAAATAATTTCCTTACTGATACATTGCTCACAGAGCATGTAGCAAAACCAGAACGTTAAAGTGACCTCATTCTGTGAGCAGCAGACACAGACAACCAAGCATGAATACATATGGATGTTTACTAAACTACACTAAAGGGGAACATGCAACATCTAACTATACACAAACTTACACACATTAAACATAGATGCCAACGCAAGGAAGGCATGGAGAGAGGCAGAGAGAGAGAGAGAGAGAGCGCTCACGCGCAAGAGAGTAGAGTGTAATGGCAGTATTTACACATCAGCTAACCACAACCTGTTAAGAACCATCAGAGAATCACATCACCTTAATTAAAAGGGGTTGAAGCCTAGAAGCGCATCTAAATAGTTAACAAGCGGTTACTTGCATTGGTTTTGTTGGTGCTGAGTAAAGTGTCCTGGTGCATGTATAATGCGTAGATTCCTGATGAAAACTTCGTCATTCCAGCCATGGGTTGATTGGTCCGAAGTGAATCGACAAAGTTACTGAACTTAAAACTGCCAGAAGATACCCCGGAAGGGTAGTCGCGAGATTTCCAAGGTGATATGTGTGTCTCCTGGGAACCGAAAGTAAAGAGAAGAACCCCTTTTGGGTGTGGGAGAAGTTTTTTTTCCTGTAACACCCATTTTGGTTAGTTTGACCAATAACAAGGTGCATAGTTTCAGCAGGAAAATGTTTCTTTGTCCCACTTAACACCTCATTTGCATGTTTTATGACTGGTCTGAAGAATCGGTGTTGTTTTGCCCACAGTACAGTAAAAATAGTATGATGCATTTCACGATCACATAGTGTACATCATTGTTTGAGGAATAAAGAGCAGATAATTTTGATACCAAGAAAAAAACATCTAGAAGACATTAAACCAGAGATACATTCATACACCTGAATATGAGCGTTTAGAGCTTAACTAATACAAATAACGAGTGGTAACTAGGCTAATATAATAAGGAAACATACAAACAACACATGCATATACCAGATACATTTGTAACTGATTAATTATAGTCTAAATAAAGAAAATGTCTCTATGTGTGTGTGTTATGTGTATTGTAATTGTGGAGGGAGTCCACTGGTCAGCCAGGCCGTTGGTGCCTGGTACCGAGGGTTATTTAGTTCTCTTTGGAATGCGTTTGAAGTCCGATGGAGAGAACAGAGAGTTGATCTGTTTAGCATCTTCTAGATAGCGGGGGACAACCATTGGCAATTTAGCAGCCATATAAAGGTAGAATGTGGGGCCAGGTCTGTGAATTATATGCAAATGTCAAAAGGCTAAAAGGATCTCTTAAAACATAAAGTCCCAACGACCATCAATGATCATAAGCAGATGCTACACTCCTGAGGTCACAAGTGGGCGCATCGAGCAAAATATTACTAATGCACGTTTATTCAAAGCAATAAAATAACACGGCTATCTTTGGGGAAAAAAATGCATAATGTTTAAAATAATGTTTATAAACCAAATATAATTAAGTTGCTTAAAGGGTTAGTTCGCCCATTTAAGACATGAAGTTGTATGCAATCCTTACCAGCACTATAGTGCATACACACTGACCCACCCTTTAGTCACCTCCCTGGTCAGAGTTCTGGCCGCTGGAAGTTTTTCAAGATAGTACTCCCGGTTAGTTTCCGGGGCCTCAAAACTGTGCGTTTTTACGTGAAAAAAGTATTTGCGTTTCAAAGCTTGAATAATTTACATCACAAAAAACACGCCTGACAAAATTCATATCTCAGTTTTAATCGGCACTATTTTCTTTCCATTTCTATCAATCCGGCGCTGCTGTCAGCGTCAACAGTGCGCGTTCAGATCAGCTGTTGATAGCGCGACTCGCTGACAACATGTCTGACTACGAAACTTCTGATGACGAAACCAATTTTAGCACAATGTCAGACGAAACAGATGATGATGAAAGTAATTTTCAGCTTGTTTACCGTACAGTTTAGACATTGGATCATAAAGTTAGTAAATAGAGCTTACCTGTGGTACTGGTACAGCAAAACTCTTTAAAATCATTTTTTTTCTTTTTCCTCCTTGGTTGGGGATGTAATCGTCTTCGCTGAAGTGAGCACTGCACACACGGAAATCCTTGATTCTCGATATTTTAGCTCCCGCAGAGTAGCCGATGGCAACCAGCCAAAGCGGTCTCGTAGCTATATCCGAAACTGGAAAACGATGGAATCTGAACGGTGATCCCGGCACATTCTTGTGGTCACAGCCTGGGAATTTACAAGTTCGCACCATTGTTCATTTTCTACTTTTTATGTCGTTGTCATTCGATTGTGTAAACACTATGGAACAGCTGATCTGAGCGTGCGCACTGTTGGCGTTGACAGCAGCGGATTGATAGAAATGGAAAGAAAATAGTGCCGATTAAAACTGAGGTATGAATTTTGTCAGGCGTGTTTTTGTGATGTAAATTAATCAAGCTTTGAAACGCATAAATAATTTTTCGTAAAACGCACAGTTTTGAGGCCCCGGAAAATAACCGGGAGTACTATCTTGAAAACTTCCAGCGGCCAGAACTCTGACCAGGGAGGTGACTAAAGGGTGGGTCAGTGTGTATGCACTATAGTGCTGGTAAGGATTGCATACAACTTCATGTCTTAAATGGGCGAACTAACCCTTTAAACAATTAGAAACAAAACAGCATCATGTATGTATGTATGTATGTATGTATAGTTTAATACAAAGGACCGAAAACCAATCACAAAGTACTTTTTTCATTTAAAACATGAGATACAGTGGGATGGGCAAAAACTCCATAAAGTCTCGAGAAATGTTTTTTAAAAGTTGAACTTACATTAATTTTACATGGCTTTCTAAACATCTTACTCTCTTGTGCAAGACGCGAGTGCAACAGTGATAAATGTCCCTATAGAAAACACGATAAATATGCATTCTGTGTGGACGGCTTAGTTTCAGTTTTGCCGTAAAAAAGATCTTCTCTGCTTTGATGTTCTCTTTTTCTACAATATTTTGAATGAACAACACAGCTCATCATTGCATCTTGTGTGCCGCTGATAAGGCTGCCTGACGTTTTTTGCATTCGAATGTGGATTTTTATTTTAAATTCGTCAAATATTCTAAATTTGAATTTTTATTTGACAACCCTAGTTTGCGCCATCTAGAGTTTCATAACAGAACTTGGAATTTATGCACCAAAGTTTAATACTACAAAACCCCTAACCCTAAGTATGAGCAGTAGTCGTAGTACTTTTCTTTTGGCAAGAATCAATAAATATTTTTCCCAAAAACAGCGCTTTATATAGAGTGTGACAGAGAAACTTATCTTGCATTACATCTGTACATCTTGAGAGAAACTCACATATATCAAGTGAGCGTCTGAGGGACTATCTGTTTTGACTGTTTATTCCATCCTGTCTCTGAGGATTGATGGCCATTCTGAATCCTCTTTGGGAATTTTTATCACTCTGCACCAAATATGTGGAGGCCATTTTAAGCATAAAGCATGGTGTGATTGTAAAGAGAGAGAGCTGGAAGCAATTCCCCACACTGAAGACTAGGAGCACCAAAGACGGCGCAGTGACACTGAGTAAAGGTTTTAAAGTTAATTCTAGTTGAGCTGAATTTATGTAACTTTTAAAGCAGGGAAATCTAAAGTTGTAATGAAATCATTATTGTAACATGGTAATTTGTTAGTAGTGTTATGTGTAATTACATTTCATAACTGAAATGACGAAACCAGACTTATGTTGAGGCAGAATTAGAGACTAGACTGACTCTCTAGTGGTGTTATGGGACTATGGTGACACTTAATGTTTTGACAGCATGGTAACTGAAACATTGGCTGGTTACATAACCAGGACAGGCTGGTGGATCTAGGATGTCATTGGGGACTACTCCCATCACATTCCAGGAAACCCTGTGTATTTAATCTGCTTATCCTCGGCAGATTGGTGCCATGTGCTTCTGTGTGTATGTGTGTATTTGTGTGTGAGTGCATCGTGTTTGTCCTAGCCATTCCTCCAACTTGTCAACATCTTTCCTCTATCCTGTCAGTTCTCTCATCTTTTTAATGTTAAATCTCACTCAGCTCTAGCTATATTAATCCACTCATGGATCATCACTAAATAAAACACTTGGCCCACACCTATTTTCCTAGCATCTTTAAATATTTCCAGTGTACTCTGTGTACAGATCATTTAGATCTTAAAGAGATCTAACACACAAAAATGAAAATTGTCGCCATTTACTCAACCATATGTCATTCCAAAACATGACTTACTTACTTCTGTGGATCACAAAAGAAGATATTTTGAAGAATGTTGGCAACTGAACAGTTTTGCAAAACAAGCATAACAATATTTAGATCAAATTGGAAAATACAGTCACATTTAGATCAGGATATAGTCAGATTTTACTTATGCATGTGTCATGTAAGTATGTAAAACCAATGTTCTGGTTTCTAGAAATGTACATAACAATGTTCATTATTATCTGTGCGTGTTCATATGCAAGTCATTACAAGTCAGTGTTATAGAAGTCAAGATGCACTGTCAGAAAAATGTGCAAAAATAGTACCTTCAGAGGTACAACAGCTTTGCTGATAACTCTGTTCATTCTTTACCTCTAAAATGTGCATATTAGTATCTTGGAGTACTAACCTATGAACCTTTGAAAGGTACAAAGATACAAATGTCCGTTTGAGCCTATAAGTCTGTATTTTGCATTTCATTCTGTTTTTATGTGCTGATGTCAAGGACAAGGAGTTGATTAATGTGTATAAAAAAAAAAAAAACACTACTAAAAATTAACTAATAAATGGCAAGCAAGAAAGGCCTTTCCAGTGTTTCCATAAGAGAATAGTAGTACAAAAGTTTATTTTTGGAATATGCTGAATACATGTATTCAGGGATATTCCAATAGCTGTGGAAAATGTAAACCTCTTTTTTGGAATAGAGGCTTACTCAGAATATGGTTAATCACAAAATGATGTGCATGTAAACATGGTCAATGAGAGAAGCAAGAGAGGGAGTGTTAGGGGAGATGGAAGAATGGAATACAGGAGGTGCCGAATGGTGTGTATCTGGCCCTGAGGTGGAGTGAGCAGGGCCTGGTTTGTGCTGATTGTGTGAAATAGCAACCCACATCCACACATATTAGAAAGAGT
The DNA here is from genome assembly GCF_012432095.1 of Onychostoma macrolepis. Lineage (NCBI taxonomy): Eukaryota > Metazoa > Chordata > Actinopteri > Cypriniformes > Cyprinidae > Onychostoma > Onychostoma macrolepis. Next base: position 13,885,185 of record NC_081164.1, on the reverse strand, counting down.
GAGCGAGAGAGAGGATGGGATGGAAAAGCCAGGCCAGACCAGATCAAAGCTTCCAGAGCCAGCAGGACCAGAGCGCAGACAGACAGTCTCAGCCATGTCCTTAAGGAGAGCAACTCCATCCTCAATCTCTCTCACACGCTCTCTTGCTCTCCACTTCCTTACTCTCCCTTCTCGCAGCCTCACTCTTGATAGTTTTACTCAAAGCGTGACTATCTCCCACAAACAGAGCTTCCAATGGATTAGGACAGAGAGGGAGACAGAGTAAGAGAGAAAGTAAACGAGGGGTAGATGTGCAGGGCCTAGGAAATGCAGCATGCTACTGCTGCCCTCTGGTGACTCTTGTTACAGCATCACAGCTGAGTGGCACCTGCATAAATCACCGAGATGGACGATTCGACGCGTCTTTCATTTGATTTCGATGATTCTTTTTTAATGATTCATCAGCGGCTCTGTAATCATTGGGACTCTTGGGGCCGACAGATTCTCTGATGGGTTCCGAATTGGTTGATTTGGCAGGTGTGACAGGCATCTGGTGTGTTATCTAAGGAGATGGCACTGATGTGCGGTAATTAGAGAGCCTGTGATTTCTCGTGCGAGTTCCATCAGCGTTTGTATTCCCTCACTTTATGCTGCTGCCACTGAGGTGGGAGAGAATGACAAGCCTCAGGGACACTCATCAGGAAATGAGGGAAAACGACACTGCTTGCTGGAATGTGTGTAAATCTGGAAGTGTGTGTTACCAACTGTCATAACAAAGTTGCACCTGAACGTAAAGGAGATTTGCTCAAAGGAGTTTTCTCTAATCAAAACGAATGTGATAATTAATTGCCGAATGAAAATGTTGTGAAACTGCAGACTGTTCCACATTCAGTCTCTCCTGACCAGAGCCTGAGGCTCCTAATTAAAACCTTGTTATTAAAAGAAGACATTCTGTCTCCTGCCAGCCCATTAGAAAGACCCTGCTGTCTGTCCAAACTCAGATTAAGGTCACATGCACTCCCTCGTTTCACAACAAATGAACTCTGTTTTCACAAATCTGACTAGGGTTCCCAGTAGAGCCTCATAAATTAAGATACAGCTGTTGTAGTGTGTCAGTAACTTGTCAGTAACTAGAAAAAATATTGTTTCAAGGATAGACTGCAGAATCATCATTTCCCTGTAATATTTCCAGTGTGCTCCGCATGTGGATTGTTTAAATCTTGTTTAATTGTTTAATCGTTTTAAAGTTCGACCCTTTTAATGTGTGTCACATACTGAGACATATAGTTAAGCCATTGACTCTCCTCCATATCAACTTAAGAGGGATTCGCACTGACTGCATTTGTATACTCAAGAATATCACATTTATCATCAAACTGTGGTCATGTTCTGATTGTGTACAGTATGTGTCATATAAACGCATTAAATCAATTGACATAACCAGACTAAGTTAGACTTTAGTTTCTGATCATCTGAATAAGACAGCTTTCTGTATTAATCTGAACTATGATCTTGTTAACATTTTTTTTTGTCTTTCAGAATATCTATTATAAAAGAATTTTCATTTTTGTTAATCAAACTGTGGTCATGTTTTGATTATGTGTCAGGTAAACTCATTAAACCAATTGGCATAACCGGACTAAGCTAAGATTTTGGTTTCAAGAAATCTGAATAATTATTCAATTATTATTGCATTAATCAGAACTTTACAGAAAATCTATTATAAGACAATGTTAAAAAATATTTTGATTTTAGTTGTGAATAATAGAGCTGTGATCTTTTTCAAAGAGGAGTTTCAGTTTGTTTAAATTTTTATGGAAGCCTATTTCCACCACTGAATAAAAAATAAAAGGTAATTGCAACTTTTTATCTCACAATTCTGACTTTTTTCTTGCAATTGCGAGGTTGCATCTCACAATTCAGACTTTTTTTTCTCAGAATTGTGAGATACAAACTTTAAAATTCCGGTTTTTCTTTTCTTTTTTTTTCTTCTCAAAATTACATAATATAAACTAGCCAGAACTGTGAGAAATAAAGTCAGAATTGTGGGATATAAACTCACAATTGCGAGTTATAAAGTCCAGTTCTGAGGGGGCTGATATTTTCTCAGAATTACGAGTATACTGTATATCTTACAATTCTGACTTAAAAATTCACAGTTATGTGTTATAAAGTCAGAATTTACTTTTTTTTTCTCAGAATTGCGAGTATATCTCTCCCACAACTGTGAGTTTATATCACACAATTCTGAGGAGGAAAAAAGTCAGAATTGCGAGTTTGTATCAAACCCGGAAACAGGCTTCCATAAATTTTGTAATTGTAATAAATTTTGGTATGTATTCGTACCAAACCATCTCGGTTCGGTGCACGAGGCCTTATAACGAATACAATTCAATTCACCCTCAATCCAGAAGAGGGTGCCCGCAGTAATGTAATGCTGTTTGATAACCGCCAGCAGAAAAACAGCGAATGCCATGAGTTGCGCACTTGAAAACAAAGCCCACAGTGACTATGTACTGATTCTGAATGCGTCTCTCACACAAAGGAGTATACTTTAAAGGCTTGCGCACTCAACTGTTTGCGAAATGGATCTTTGAGCTTGTGTATCCTACCTCATTCGGCACAAATCCAAATATTCCATAATATTTCCACATTTGCAATGTAACGTATCTGAATGCTAAACTATTATTTATTATGTAAATGATAGGCTTTGTACTTCAGTTGCATTCCAATGGTGACACAGAGGCGGGCGCGCTGATGTTTGGTTCACTGTATTTTATTTTGAGAAAGTACCAACTGTGTTGTCAATTTAGCAATGCTGGAACTGATGTGTGTGTGTGTGTGTGTGTGTGTGTGTGTGTGTGCGCGCGCTCCGGCGCGATCACTTCATTTGTTTCCTTATACCAGCAGAATCAACTTTAAACACTTATTTTCTTATTAATAATGCATCACTGTGTATAAAGTTCTGCTTTTATTTGTGTACACACACAATGAAAACAAAACGTGCTTTTGTAAAATAAGGAAAACAAGCTTTCTGCCATTTGAGTTTCCTTTCTGTGAACAAATTAAGCGTGTCACAAAAATTAACTGAAAAACTTATTCTACTTAAACTATTCCTTGTATGTATATATGTACTGCAGATTTGATATATATATAATAATATTTAGTATTTCCACATCTAGGTGGAAAAATTTTTTAATTTGTACTACTGTCTGTTCAAAATAAATGAAAAGAACCCGAGCATAGTAGATTTGTTTTTTGTTTTTTTCCTGTTGTACCGTGACATCTGTGTACCGTTCCACCCCTATTTATGTGGCATTGCATTGTATTTTTGTAATTTCATTGTTTATGGCATTGAAAGACTTTTCATGTTCAGTTTGTGTGATCAAGGCATCGTCGGGGATGTCTAAAGGGACATGAATATCTTCTTATTCAGAATCAGAGCTACGATACCATTAAAAGGACCATCTAGTTAAGTGAATGAAGAAAGAGAAGAGAAAATGTAAGCCCTACAGGGTTTCTCAGCTTAAATTTAAATCCTTTAACGAGATTTCTCTTATCTGGTTACTGTCTTGGTTATGGGAAGTGTTTGATCGTGTGTGTGTGTGTGTGTGTGTGTGTGTGTGTGTGTGTGTGTGTCTACGCATTAGGATTCATAATGCATTAATGTGTTGATTCTGGGATGAGTGTGCAGTGTACATGATTAATTTTTATGATGGGGAAACAAGATTTAGAGTTTCATTTATTTTCATACTGTTACGTGTGTTACCTATAATTATACTTCAACTCATTGCAAATTCTTTTGTTTTGTGGTTTGTCTTAAAACATGAAGGTTTGGCATTTATAGAATTTGTATGTTTTTAAACTGATACAGTGTTTCATGTCCACACCATGTTTTTTTTTGTTTGTTTGTTTGTTTTTTGCGAATGCACGACCTGTTTATTCTGTTATGGGTCCTTCGGTATCTTTCTACAACTGTTCCAATTCCATCCAGATTTAGCAGAGAATCCACAGACCTGGGCCTTCACAATCTCTGAAAAATCCTCTTTCATATTTATTATGGAAATTAAACTGCAAAGTGATAGAGGAGAGAGTGAGTGTGGAATGTGAGAGAAGGAAAGAAAAGACAGAATGGGAAATGAGGTGAATGTCCCCACTGAGTGAATCTCCCTTTTCTCCCCTTTGAGAAGAAAGCCCCACCATTCGCAGGAAAAGATCCTAAGAGGCTTACAACTGTCATTCAAGTGATATTGAGAGAAAAAGGGAATTAGACACAGAGAGAGGGATGAGGAGGTTGAAGACTGTGGAAAAAAGGGGAAGAGAATGTGCGTGGGAGGGAAAGATCTGAAAAGTGGAGCACTCTAACTGCACGACAGCACCACCCTCTGGACAAATGCTGGGGAGGTTAAAGGAATAGTTCAGCTAAAACTAAATTATTTCATTGTTTACTCACATTCATGATGTTTCAACTCTATTTGATTAACAAATGTGGGAAATCACAAAAGAAGATACTTAGCAGAATGTTCATGCTGCTCTTTTTCATACAGTGAAAGTATGGCTTTAGAAGACATCAAATAAAGTGCATAAATCGTCTAGTTACAGTATATTTGTGATGCTTTTAATGAAGATTTTTTTCTTCTTTTGTAGAGCTTCACAGTCCCATCAACGTTCACGTTATGGAAAATCGCAGGGTGGAACAACATGATGGTGAGTAGCGATGATAGTAACTTTATTTTTCAGTGTACTGTTCATTTAGATTTATACAGCGCTTGTTTGTTGTTTGACTCACTCTCCTCTAATAACCCTTAGCTTTGGAGAACAAACACAAACCCCCACCGAGATCTCTATGGTGTGATGTGGAGCAAGACCTTCAGTTGGCTAAAAAAAAAAATCAATTTAGCACATACATTAAATGTAATGAGCAAGAGAGAGCAGATAAACAACTTTCTCATTCATTACAAATGATCGCATTTTTTAAATGCTGGGTAGTATTTTTTGCCATCATTTTGCCCCTCTTAAGTCTGTTTGAACTTCTTTTTTCCTTGGGTATGAGGTTATAAACTCTTTGAACGTAGAAGATGACATGCTTTGATGCTTTTCTCTTTTCTGTCACCCTGTCAGATGACACCTTCAAACTCATGAAGAGCTCTGGGTTCATAATCAGAGTTCTCGAGATTTTTAGACTGTGTGTGCATATACGACAAGCAGTCACTGATTGAGAGATAGAGCGTGAAGAAATAGAGGATCTATATCTTTATTTGTATTTTATGTAAACAAGCAGTGGGCCTGTCTATGGTGGTTTAAGCAGCTAATGGATGCTTGTGTGGGTGTAGAATTGATTCTAAATGGTAAAATCATTTGGTATGACAATGGTATCTGTTTTGTGATAATGATGAGTAGTAATCAAAACTAAATCAATTAAACTATGTTTTCCCCTCTGGCCATAAGATTATTTAAAGATGAGATAAACTGGCAAAACAAGAAGAGGGGAGTTTTGTATCATCCTATTTTGCATTAATGACCATAATGGCAACATTTATTTTGCTTATTACATGGCTTCATGCTGAATAAATAGATACATGGACATTACTAAGAAAAGTAGTCCTAGTAACAAGACAAACACTTGTCTTGCTTTGTGTATATATATACAGTATATATATATATATATATATATATATATATACATATAAAGCAATTGTACTTTATGGACGAGATTGATAATACTCTCTTTCAAGTTTTCTGTCCTCTCTTTTATTTGTGTATCTTGCCGGTTGGTTGTTTTTCAGATGTTTTAACTGAGACTCCTGAGCTTCTAACATCTATCAAAGGTTTTAAGGTGCCTTTTAATAAATGAATAGGCTATTCCTTTTTTTAGTCGGTAGTTATAGCAATTGCTTTGAGTCACAAGATGGCGCCAATGAGCTATTCTGCTGTTTCACATGCGGTAATGTTTAGGTGAAATGAAAGATGTGAAAATAGTTTATCCATTCCATATACAATGTATATATTTCACTACTCAATGTCACAATTGTCCAGTCAAAACTGAGTATTCAAAATTACAGTCGAATGTTTTTTTTTTCTTTCTTTTTTTCTGGAATACTTAATAATTCAAAATTCATTGTTTATTATTATCATGTTATGTTCTACATTAGAAATAAAGTCATACAGGTTTGAAATGACATGAGTGTGAGTAAATGTTAATTTTTGAATGAACTAGCCTGTCCGTAATAGTAATAAAAAGTGACTATTTATTTGACACTGATATTGCTGTTCTTTTTTGTTGACTTGAGTAATAGACTGATTTATTTCTACCACGGTAATTCCTCTGTTGTAATGCATGGCTTCTCGTGGCTTATTTCATAAATAAATATTAGCCTATTTGTGGTGGTCTGGACAATCGAAATCACATCATCTTCTTTTTTTTTTTTTTTTTTTTTTTTGTAAGTAGTAGCCTTTATTGGCTACTGTACTTGGATTACTGACAGTTTTATAGTTTTATTTATTTATTTGAATGACAACACATCAGTAAAATATGATGACATATTCACAAGAGGGCGATGTTTATCCGTTTACGTTTTAGTTTTGTTGCCCAAATAGATTTCGGAAATTCGGGTCACTAGCATGTCAGTTCAACCTTCATGCCCAGTATTTGCACACATGTATATTTCATAAAAAAATATTTTTAAATATTCTATCGGTTGTGTGTATTGGAAAAATATGTATATGTATTGGAGTGGAGGAATGAAAGGAACAGATTATAATTAGTTGATCTGGGTATTTATCATTTTCTTCCACACTAGGGGCTGTTGATATTGTGTGTGTGTGTGTGTGTGTCAGTGTCCTGTTAGATCTCACGAAGGACAAAATAATGCAAAGGTATGGTACTTTAGAGTATGGTAAAGTAGATTTCAACTCCACAGTTGTAGTTCTGTCACTCATTAAACTACACTGGCGAAAATTATGGAATATACCATAGTATTTTCTTTTCCTTTTTTTTTATTGTATTAAATGTAAAGTGTACCACAGTAATGCCATGGACACATATCATGATTTCTGTCATGATATTTTTAAGTGTCTTGGTGCATGAATTTGGTTATCATTCATTTCCATCATGATATCGAAATACTACTGGTATTACATTACTATACCACAGTACTTTGTGATACCCACTTACTAAATTTCTCCCTCAAACATCTGCCATTTGATCGAGTTCTGACCATTAGTTTATCAGTAGCAACAGTGTCACGTCATAGTGAGTTTATGATGCAAGATGAAGAGAGGACACTTTGACGATTTTTCTGACGTCACGCCGATGCAGAGCCTTAAGGCGGGAGAAATGTTTCACCATAGAGGCGGATTCAGATGGTTCATGTGAAATCATGTCCTAATCACGTTGATTAATTAATTAGAGCTGGATGAGAGTACTCAAAGCAGCAGCACGGAATGTAAATTCAGTACAGACAAAGCGTCAGTATGTGAAAACGTGAACATAAGGGACGCTACAGCCACCGGAGGTAGTGCTAAGAATTGCAATCAATCTGCGGTAGCTGTTAAATGTGTGTGAGTGTGGCAAGCGGTTTTAACATTTATTCCTTAAAATTATCTACTTGCAGGCTAAAATTACCAAGTTGCAGGCACTGCCAGGTTAATTATTTTCGCAAAATTTTCATGGCCTAGAATATTTTGTTGTATGAATATCTGAACATGCAATGTGTAAAAAAGAAAAAGAAAAAAAAAGAGAACAGAGCCTCTGTTTTATAATAATAATAATAAAAAAATATAATAAAAATTATAAAAATGCATCCCTACAAATGTAAGTTTCATAAAAATAAAAATAAAAAACATTCTGAACACAAAGCTCACATTTTTGTAAAAGTCTGTCTCTGGATCAGATTCAGGTCGATGATCAAACTATAGATGGAGTAGATCACTTCGATCAACACCTCCAAAACTTGTACAGTTGTACACCCCTTCCTGGGTTATAATTTCATTTGGTATAATTAGGTCTTTGATAATGTTTGATGATTGAGTTATTTTACATATGCATCTGGTTACTACTGTACATGATCAAGTTTTGCTTCTTCACCGTGTTTTGCTCCAGACATTCAGTACTCTTTTAGAAGATGTGTAATAGAGCTTCCTACTGTATAACAGTGAAAACACGAAAAAACAGAAAATTCCATCAATGGGAAGCGTTGCCTCATAAATAACGTACAATTCCGTCAATGGAGAGTTAATTTAACCACTATTGACCTTTACTATATTTTACCCATTTTACTCATTTTCCTGTTTCACCTCACAAGAAAGGGCCTCATCTTGCTCTTACAGTAAATCACAATAAATAAATAAATGAAAAATAACGCTGAAGCAAACAATCAGATTTTTTTATTCCTAATTACCAGAAATGCATAATAGACACAATGTGCAGGCAAATTACAATTGCTGCGTTTTTTTTTATCTTTATCTTACTAATAACATTTTTTTATAACTTTAAAATAGCCACTCTGACTAGCCTTTACATTCAAAGCAAGAAGAAATGTTTCTAGTAACAGCTGGCATAGATAATGCTCATAAAATAGGTAGCTGATAAATGTGACCCTGGACCACAAAACCAGTCATAAGTCACACTGGTATATTTGTAGCAATAGCCAACGATACATTGTATGGGTCAAAATTATTGAATTTTCTTTTATGCCAAAAATCATTAGGATATTAAGTAAAGATCATGTTCCATGAAAATATTTTGTAAATTTCCTACCATAAATATATGAAAACTAATTTTTTTATTAGTAATATGCGTTCCTAAAGACTTCATTTTGGCAACTTTTTTGGTCCTTTTTTGGTCATGTTCCTGTCCTTGTTTAGTTTGATTATTAGTTGATTCCCTGCACCTGTCTGTCCCTCGTTATCCTGTGTTTATAAGCCCCAGTCTGTTCAGTTAGTGTTTGTCGGGTCTACTTGTTTTCTACGTGTGTTGCTCAAGCTCCTGTTGTGATTATTCCCAGTGTTTCCTTGATTAAAGACTGTTAAACGTTTCCTCGTGCCTCCAGCGTGCTCCCTGAACAGCGTAGCGTGACAGAAGACCTGACCAACACCGTTACCTCCGTGTGTTTACCCTCAGTTTTTGTTTCCCATTTTCGCTCAGTGTTTTTGTTTCCATTGTGTTCCTTGTATGGATGCCCTTCTTCGCCCCGAATTCCTCCTCCTCCTGCTGGAGCAGGGGGACAAAGCTCTCGAGGATCATACTAGACTGTTCCTGCTCTTAGCAAACACCACCAGCTACCTGGACGATGATCTCAGTGCGTTCTACGACGCCAGTTTAAACATCGCGTGCAGAGCGCTGTCGTCCGAAGACGGTGCTTGAGAGGATTTCGCCGCCTTCGTGCAGTGGATCTCACCAGTGCCACTCCGGACTCAGTGTCCAGTCCACCATCTCCCCGCTGCGCGAGCCACAACCCGAGCCTGACAGAGCTGAGTATCGCCACAGAGCCAGAGCCTCACGGATCGTCACACCAGGTGCGAGAGCAGCAGACGGTGTGAGCGCGGAGAGGAGCTCCGCCCCCTGCACCACGGCTGAGTATGGCGCCGCAACTGTGCCACAACGAAGAGGAGAGGGCTCCCATTCCAGAGTTAAGCCCAGAGAGGGCTCATGTTCCTGAGTTAAGCCCAGAGAGGGCTCCTGTTCCTGTGTTCAGCCCTGAAAGCCCAGAGGCTCACAAATGCCCGCCCTCCCACCCGCTCCTGCCTCCTCCTCCACTGTCGTCTGGCAGACCCTCTGCTTGCCCTCAGCCCACCATCTGTACGGTGTGAGCTCCATCCTCCAGCGTCGCCATGGTCGGAGTATCCCTTGACTCTGCCTCAGCCCGTTGACCCGTCGGCTCCACCATGGCTCCTAGTTCCCTCCTGTCTGCCGTGGCCCATCTATCCACTGGCTCCGCCGTGCTCCCTCGTCCCTCTGGCTCCGCCTTGGTCTGTCGTCGACCATCCTGCGCCTCGGGACTCCACTCCTCCGGCTGCACCTCGTCCCTCCATCCCTTCGGCTCCTCCTCTGTCGCTCCAACTCAACCGCAGCCATCTGGATCCCCGTCTCCGCCTCGGTCGCCGGCGCCATCTGCTCCTCCTTGGTCCCCTGGATCCTCCCTGTCGCCCTGGCTCATCGGCTTTCCGTCTCCGCCTCAGGCTCCTCCACCACCTGCTCCGCTGCCGTTGGTCGGCCCCTTGGAGTCGTCAGCCATTCGTCCTCCATGGCTTCTCCCTCCATCGGCTCCACCATGGGTCGCCACCATGGCTGTGGCCTGGGTCCTACTGGGCTCATCCTGCTCCAAGTCCCTCCTATCTCCGTCTGGTCTGTCTTGGCTCTGCCCTCCTTCGTTACCCCCATGGACTCTGTCTGGCGGTCCCCTCCCGGGTGTCCGTCCTCCTCCTGAGTAGGTCTGAACGAGTAATTGCATTTGCGATAATATCGCGATATGAAAAAATTCGATTTTTCAACCGCAGAGGCTGCGATTACACTGTCACATGACACGCGAGAGTAAAGAGGTGTGTTCGACTTGAAGATCGATTGGTGTATGACATCAAAGTACAGTGAGAGAAAGCATAAAGAGACCTACGCTCTCTGATAGCTCTCGTGGTACTTTGATGAGACACACCGATCGGTCTAGCAGTGCTGCTTCAAGTCGAACACATCTAAGCAGTCTTCAGAGGAAGCATCAAGTTGGCATGCTACAGTGTTGCCAAGTCCACGGTTTGCCTCCAAAAACGTGATATTTAGCCTCTGAAATGCTAATTTTACCAGGGGAACCCTTCCAAAAAATGTGTATTTTAACCCCCCCGGAATGCAATTTTTAGCGGTGGACCCCCCTCGAAACGCAATTGGGCTAGTTTTGAGTAGCAATTGGGCGGGTTTTGTTGTGAAAACCTGGCAACCCTTACACGCTACACGTGGAAATGTTTGAAAGCATATATATGAACGTACTTCAGAATGGCACATGGAAATTACTCAAGCAGTAACAGTGTTATGGTGCATTTCATTACTGAAGACTTCGACCTTAAGATAATATAGGCTATATAATAAGGTAATATATATATATATATATATATATATATATATATATATTAGGGCTGTCAATCAATTAAATCGTTTTTATTTGTTATTTTTTTTATGACAATTAATCGCATGATTGTCATGAGTTAACTTGTGATTAATCGCACATTTTTATTTGTTCTAAATGTACCTTAAATTAATACTTTTCAAGTTTTAATACTCTAATCAACATGGGCATGGACAAATATGGATGCTTTATGCAAATGTATGTTTATTATTATTGAAACCACAGTCAACATAGAGTAGACATGTTTTAAAGGTCATAGATGTTTTTCAAAGAACTTGTTCATGTCTATTAGACACAAGAAAAAAGAAATTCCAGGTTCCCATTACTTCTCTTTCTTTGCACTGAGCAATTTACTTACACAAACCTATTTACATTTTTGCAGGACAGGGCAGCTCTCTTCTACTGAACATGCAGAATGTACATTTATTATTTATTATTCGATTTGTTTGCCTCTCTGTGCCCACATACTGTATTTTGATGCAGCTAAATTCTCAATAAAACTGTTGTCATTGGTATATTTTACTGTTTCTGTTGTCAGACAACAGAATGAATATGAAATAGTGACTCAAACGCAACCCATTAGGCTACATAACAAGCTCTCCTTTCCAAAATGTTAATCTGCACAAAAATCCTGATAATCGAGCCGTCATCTGATAAAATCAAATACACATAAGATGATGACAATAGCTGTGCTGTGATTTCAGCTATACTTGCATGTAAAATTAGAGAAGCAACATAATATCTGTGTTTAACTGAAAGCGCTGCTCCTCTCCATTGCTCGATGAACGATGCAGACGCACAGAGAGAGAAAGCAGCGAGTCTCAGAAAGGAAACCCTAGAACCCTAAAGATTTGTCGCTAGGCACTTTTTTGAAGGGGGGGGGGGGGGTCGCTAAAGGGGTCTGCAAAATCGCTAAGTTGGCAACACTGTGCATCTCCATTTCTCCAATACGGGCTAGGCCACAGGTCAAACAGAAAATGCGTGCTGCAGCGTTAAAATGAATTTGCGTTAACGCATTATTAACACATTAACTTTGATAGCACTAATATATATTCTCATTTATTTATTTAAAGTCTGTCTAAAGTTTACAGACAGTGTTTAAAAAGTGCAATCCACATGTTTACATATAAGTTTATTACAGTGACTTTGAATTACCTAAATACCAGTGTGGTAAAGCAACAGATTTGTTTTTATATTTCTGCAATCTACTTTAGTTTGTGTGATTTGTTACTGACTTTCATATTAATGTTTACACCAGGCTTATTTGTCAGCGCTTTATGTTGTCATAATTATTACATGCTTACAAGGCTGTAAGTTCAACAAATCAGTCAATATACTACTGTGATTGTAGTTGTTAAATAAAAATGTCATTCATATCAATTCATGCATCACCTAATTTCATGTAACATATAGGCCTGGCCTACAGAAAATAATGTTTATGTTTAATCTATCTAATATTGTGTTAGTCATACTATACAATGATTTATTGCTTATCTTTGTTGAACAATACAGAACATAAAGAGCTTTAAAAAATAATTGCATATTAAATCGCAATATTGGTAAAAAAAAAAGGTATGGGCTAGCCTACTTTTTACTGTTGGAATAGTGACTAGCAAAGGAACAGGTACTAGTTACTAGTGAAACTGAAAAATTTACTAGACTAAATTACTTGAAAACTATTGGAGCCTAGTCTAGAAAACAAATGTGTAAACGGCTTGCCATAGCGCGTGCGCGTGTAAGGGAGAGAGAGAAAGAGAGAGGCGGACAGCGGGATTCTGGACTCCTGAATCTTGACAGCTGTGCGTGAAGTGCGAAATGGATATCTGAGAGACATGTACATCTTCATTGTTCACGAGTGGGAATAATAATTATTATTATCGCTATTATCAGATAGCGGTGAGAGAAAGGAAGACGAATCTCAATTGTTTTCCCACTTGTACACAAAAGAAGAGGACTCGTTTATGAGTGAGACAGAGTGAGAGCAGATGAGAAGTCGTGCCACCGGATGGTTTTTATTATTTGGTGTTTTTTGATGCACGAACGGACTCTGAAATGGGTCGCCATGACGACAGAGCGCTGAGTTAGCTGCTAATGCGTTATACGCATTTGTTTCTGTTATTGTTTTATTTTATCATTTCCCTACCTCCTTTATAGTGATCAAATATGTTGTAACCTCGCCGTCAGAAGACACGGGTGTTGTCAGATAAAAAGAAAGAAAAAAGGAGGAGGAGGTTTTAAAAGGTGTTTTTTTCCCATTTCTTAATTTTCCCTATCCTCCTTCCTTTTTATGTCTTCTTTCTTTTCTTTCCGTTTTTCTTTTATTGTTTTTGGGGACGCCGACTGACGCGAAGAAGGTAAATTTGTGCGAGAACCTGCGACACATTCATGACGAATTACCTCAGAAAAAAATACCGATGGCATAAACACCGGCTTCACCACTGAAGTACGAATAATCACCGGGAAAGGACCGGAGACGCATCGACTACATCTCTTTCATCGCGGTAAGAGGGTTTCTGTTGTCTGTCATTATAATACATAAATGTTCATTTGCACGATGTGCGCGAGTAACGCGTCTGTATCGGTTTGGCGCACCGTTCACGAATGAGATGTCTAATTAGAAGTGTTCAATAAAGGTGCGCTTTTGTCAGGCAATGCCGACTGCCATGGCCTGTTAATAAGGAAATAAAGGTTTTGTGATTGACACACTTGGCCAATATCCGCATATCCTACTATTTTATTCTGGCATGTCTCGTCTGCTTCAAAGAAAAACGACGTGTTCATCAGATCTAGAATCAAATGATCTCGACGCGACGTTGTCGCGTGGCCTTTACCGGCCATTTGCGCCTCTAATTGCATCCATCGCTCGTCCCTCTGGCAACGTGAGGATTGATTTATTTTTGCACTTGATAGATAATGGTAATGCGCCCTGAATGATGGCAAACATCCGCAACCCACGGACTTCCCATCGCCTGTTAAATGTTTAATGGCATTTACGTAAGTGTGAGATAGGATGGAGCAAAGACAACCCACCTAAACCAACTGCACACCCACGACGCCCATGCACGCATAGGTATGGAGGTGTATAGGAAGCCATGGCTCTCACAGAGGAGCACATTTATATGCTGTGGTGGTTGGGCAGTGCTCTGTCAATGGCAGAATTCAGCACAGACAAGGAGTCCTCTGTTCTCCTGAAGGCTGAGGATGTGCCCGTTCCCAACCCAAGTGCTGGTTGATCGGTCTAATGTCTGATATGACCCAATGTAGATCGTTTAGTGCTACTAAATCTGTCTGCTGTCCTTGTATGATGTAGCAGAGGTGAGGACTTCATGCTGCTCAAAGCTTTCCATTCTTTGCTAGAGTTCTGCTGCAGTCCCTCACGTGGATTGAGGAAAAACTAGTAGTTGATTTCAAAGCATATGTCTATGTGGAGCATTCGGCCTTCAGACTTCATGTGAGTTACTGTGCACATCCATCATACTGTCTTAAATGAGATAAAAACACAAAACCCCCTGGTTGGTGACCCACTCTAAAGAGGACAAAAAAAATCTATAGAAATATGGCAAGGGCATGTATTTGTATGAATCAAATTTTTAGACTTGGAAGGTTTTCGGTCATTTGCGGAGTTTAGAATGCTGTTGATAAAAATAAGCTGTGGTATATTCTTTTGGATGATTTAAAATAACGTTTTAAAGTGCATCAGGCCAAGAGAAAGACCCAAGTTATGATTTAGGTTGAAAATTACTGATTCTATATGTAATTCAATAGAATATTTGTTATAAAATTGTACATTTAATTTGGCGACAATTGTGTTTTTCACATTGTTAAAGGCCACGAAGCCACAACAAAGCACTTGTTAGAGACTAATGTAACTCCTGTTACATTAATGTCATAAAATACTATTCAAGTCAGATTGACGGATAATGATCAATCGTTAGACAATCTGAAACTTTTTACAGGGTCTTGCATTATTTGCTCTATTGCTACAGTTCAAGTGCATTATCACCTCTCCTATTGCTCTTTCTGCTGTGCTCAACTGAATGCCCACATCAAACCTGATTTTTAATGAGTCTTACAATATGTTGATAGATGGATGAAGCACAGCCGGAATGCCCTGAAGTCAGGGCAAATGGTCTCCGTTATTGTGAGCAGAACAACGTTAGAGTGCTGTATACCCAGAGCTGGAGTGTTTGTGATGTAAGGGGGACAGAGAATTGCTTGTGTCTTAGGTTGGCCCAGGCCTCAGAACAGGTAAATAATGAAGAAAAGTGCAGTGTTAGCTTGATGTAACCCCCTCCATGTGCCCTTCTGTGCAGCCTGTGGTTTGTGTGTGTATGCCGTCTTGGGAAGCACTCACATGGACTGCAGCCTTATTAAACTTTAAAATTCTCTGAGCACTGGGCAAAACGGAAAGAGATGGGTTTTAGACTTGGCCCCTTTAAAACAGAGTTTGTGAATAAATCAGAAACATCCTTATTGTTTGGTGCTACTGTCTGGCAGTGATGGACAGTAGTAATTTTGAGAACAGAACAGAGGTCTTGATTCAGAGTGCTTTACTTATTCACTTATGCAAAAGAGGGATAATTATATTAACAATTCATGATGACAGTAACAATGTTTCCTTTCTTTCACTCCAAGGAATACCCAAGGTCAGAGCATCTTTTTTTATTTCAGTTCACACATGCACAACATTATTCGTCAGACACTATTCTGTGTCCATGCAGAATTTATTGGAAAGCTTTCATCTCCCACAAAAGCCCGACCTCTGTCTACACTTGTAAACGCAATGTCAGTGAAATTGCAAAATACCGTTTTTATTCAACATTATTATCTCTTCGTCCTAGACGCAGCATTTGAGCATACAATTGTACAGATAAGCATTTCTGAATGTTTATGCCTTGCACAAGCGAGCATTATAAACCTTCGCTCTCCTTGAAGTGTCACGCAACCCTTACATCTTTCAAAGCGGCCGTGACCCGTGAGTTGGTAGTGGTTGATTTTCCGCAACAATGTCTGATCGCGGTACACGCTTTCTGAACTCCACTTTGTTGTAGTAGAGTTGCGGATGTTGCATTGTGTGGCCTGATGTGCTCAGACATCTGTGTGCCATTATCTCTGTCCCAGCATGTGCAGCATGATCCGCTCACTGTAGACAGCATCGCCACAAGCAATGAATCATCGGCTGAACCTGACAGCCCCCTCCCGTCTAGATCTATATTTCAGCTTCAACACATGATATGTGGTGCCCGTTGCCCGACAGAGTCCTGCCGTTGTTCTGAGCTGTAAATGCACTAATAAAGCCATAATCTTCCCTCGTAACTTTACCTGGAGGTGTGTACCTGCACCTAGCTCCTTTCAGAAGAGCGCTGAGTCAAGTTTCCTTCCTGTCCTATGTGACAGATGCAGAGACATCTTGTTAGAGAAGCTCTGGACTGACTTTAGAGCTCTCTCAAATAATTCCTGTCCTTCAGAAGTCTGGAATCCACAGATAGACATGCTAAATGCCACATCTGTGGTCTATCTTTCTTGGATAGCAATAAAAAAGGCAGGAGTGTCCACTCATCTTGAGGTTGCTCAGGACTGAAAGAATCCGCCAGGAAGATATTTTTAGGATGGTGCTGAGCTTTAAAGTTGCCTAGAACATGGCGCCCTCGCTCTTCAGCGCAGCTTGAATCTGCAAGGAACTGGGATGGAAATGAACAAAAAAGGATGGGAGTAAATGTAGAAAACACAAGTGAAGTCAGTGGATTACCCTGTGGTTCAAGGAGTAACTGTTGATGGTGGGAAAACGGATTCATGTCGCTTGAAAAAATTCCTGCTGTTCTGAAAACTGTATTTAATTATTAACTTGTTTGGAAACCCAAATCACAACTGGGGCTACATTGCGGCTTTAGAGGAGCGATGGAGGTTCATTAGTCCTGGAAAAACTCCAAACAATCATGGCAGTGACAGGAAACAGATGAATGAATGGTCCGTTTCCATCCGGTGTTCCTTGATTTAGTCAGAATTCGCTCTGTTAAGCTCTCGGGTTTAGTAAAGCGCCTGTGCACTTTAAGTGTGCTTCCTTCCTTCATTATCTTACCCTAATGGCATAAATCCAGCGTTACGAATTAATTACAGAATGTAAAATGTGTCCTATTTCAGGCACAGTAAGTTGCCCTGAAGGTGAGCATCTGGCTTTGTTGCAGTGTGTTTTTAGAGTGGAAAATGCACCAAAAAATTATGTTGAATAGTAGGAGTTTGTCAAGGGTGTATGTTTAATGACTCATCCGCCGGTACAAGAAGACTCGAGTGAACGGTGACACTCTCGAACTGATATTGACATTCTGCAGGTTCATTTCAAGCCAATTATGGACGAGGTGATGATTGTAAAATTGCGTATTGATCTTGGGTTTTAGTGTGGACCCTCCCGCCCTTGAGTGTTAAACATAGTCGAGTGCTGCCCGGTGTAATCACATCAAGAAACCTCCCCAAGATTCCTTCTCACGCTTCCTCTCTTCATTCTGAATGTTGATTGTCTCAGTCTCTCTGCAACACAATCAGTTCTCCCTCACCTAGTGTCTTCAATGGATGAAAGTTCCTAGACTTAGTTCGACAGGCTTTGAGAGAATCCAGAGATTTTTGATGGTTGTGACCTACAAGAAAGGCAAACTGTGTTATGGGCTCATGCAAATATGGAACCAAGATCATCTATTTCTAGGTTCAGGTTTCTTTATTGGCATCAATGTTATGAAGAACCTTTAAAAACCATGGAACCTTTCAATTGCATAAACGGTTCTTTTCTTTAAGAAAAAATGGTTCTTTTAAGAGTGTGTGGTGATTTTGGGAGGTAATGAATGGATGCCAGAAATGTTAGAAATAGACTTTTTTAGAGTCCTCCTCTCTGTATTCCTGTATCAATTGGGAGTACTACGTGCAGCTGTCGCCTTGCAATGAGGATTAAAAGCTCGTAAAAAATTAAGGCCAGTATTCATTTCATAGTTTTCATAGTGTCGCCGGCAATATGTTGGTAAACAACTCTTGCACTTTTCCATTTATCCTACAGATGGAGTGAATGCAAGCTGCTCTGGCAACAATGTTTTTTTATTTTTTTTGAGAAAGCAGGCAGTAATGACAGGTGCATTGGATGATTTGAGAAAATATAATAGCATTTCATTTCCAGACCAGCTTGAACTACTACTTCTGATCATGCATGTCATCATGCAGCATGCATTAATGTCTTCTGTGTTAATGTGAGAATGAAGAATAGCGGCATTATGAACCTGAATTAATAATGAATACTAACTATTGATTGTCTTGCTGGTTGAGTCAGAATGCATCAATCGATCAGTTACTGATTGAGTGCTCATCAACAACTCGTGCATTGACATTCAAGTCTAGCAGAGAGTTTTTTTAAATGCTGTTTTCTATTTTGTATGTGTTAAAAACGCAGTGCAATATTATTTATGCATTCCCTCAGATTATATTGTACGCTAAAACGATCAGTTTAAACTGATTAGAGAAATTTAATCTACAAGAGAGCTCTCAAACACGCTCTGGTGTTGATGCTGAGCAATTTGAAATTTAACTGCATTACTTCTCGTTTGACCTTTAAGTCGGGCTGTAGAGCTAATGGCTCCATAAATTTGTATTCAGTAAAGTGTTAATGTGCCTTGTAGACTTTGGGTTTATTTTTAACAGGCCGCTAAAATTCCAAGTGTAATTGTCCAGTACCTGAACATCATTCAGTCGTGTGCAGGAATCATTAAAATGACCATTGAATAATGCGAGAAAGGTTAAGTGACAAGAGAGAAGAATTGCTACACATGCAGCATTGTTTTATGTCTCACGCCGGTGCATCTAAATGTTGCGGAAATTATAGCCCAGTGTATACAACTAAAGCAGAATATTTTGTGGCAGAAACAAGAGGGGGAAAAAAATTAATAACTGCTCTCAAAGCTGGCCAGCACGGCCCGTAGACGTTTCAGCACCTCTTCCTTGTGGACAGCGACAGATTTAGAGCAGGCATGTTGATGGGCCAGTTCCAGAAATTAAATGAAGCTGCCTAGTTTCTCTTCCTGCCAAAGTTGTGTTTGATTGCTGCACAACAAGGAAGTCATCACTTAGAGTACAGCATTAATTTTTTTTCTGCTCACATTTAAAGTTCATGAACACCACAGCTTAAAATCTGAAATATTTCTCAGCGTAAAATGATGTAGTTTTTGGCTCTTTGCTTTGACAATGAAGAATAAGTCTAGACAGACTCTTGGCTTTTCAATACTTAATATCTTTGCTAGGCATTATGTCTCTATTTCTTGATTACATGACCAGAATCCGCTTTTTTCCCCTATCCTTTCTTCACTCTCTCTCACAATCTATTATTTTGAAAGGGAACGACAGAATAGCTGAAGTCCCAAAAGGCTGATAGCATATCACCATGTTAGCAGAGGGATCACCCATGTACTTCAATCACTCTCATAGCTACTGCCATTAAACCAGGCGTACAGCATGCCTGACTGACAGCCCTGTCTCTGAGGGAAACAAATCGGGCCGGGCCAGCCTCCCGACCCCCAATCAATATGCCAGCCCAGCTGGGACCAGTGCCACCAATCACTCTGTCTGGAGAGGGACGGAGACAGACAGGACGCCTGAGAACTTGACTCGTGCTGTGTTTAGCGGTAACTGTGTTGAAAGACAACATGGCTGAGAAAATGTCCAAACATCCCTCAAGGACAGGAGTGTGATGTTAAAGGCGGAAAAGTACACCGCTACAGTTCACTGAGTGATGCTCATGTACAGTGAGTTAAATTTCTCTTTGCTTTTAAAATATATCTCTATTGTACAGCCATAAACTAAAAGCCTAAGCAACAAAAAAGACACGTTCTATATTGCATGTCAGATTTTTTTCATCCTTAAGCTTAAAAACGCAATGTTACTGTTAAAGTGCTCATCTCTCTCCCTCTGGCCTGCTACTTGTAGCGAGTGGTGATTTATAAAGCTATGGAGAGGCCGACGTCCCCCCTCCAATGGGGAGCGTCAATGCGTAATTACTTTGGAAGATGAATGGGGCCCATCCAGGCTGTCCTGGACCCTGAGTTAAATCACAGCCCCCATCTTTCCTCAGGGTTCACATACACTCACAGGAACAGCCAACATTTCAGCAATGAGCGTGGCTCTGTTTCACCCGTTCCTATTGGTTCTCGCTCATACACCTTCTCCTCGTGCGCCTTACATCCATCCAACAAGACCAGATGCCAGAGATCAGGTTCATTTCCCCTCTGAGGGCGAAAGCGAGAGGCAGAGAGAATTGAATGAAATGTGAAGTAGGTGCAGAAGATAGAGCCCGTGGAACTGATGCGTAGACATAATTTTGGACAAATTTAGCAATTCCCAGTTGACTGCGACAATCTCAGATGTGCAAAGAGTCAATTAGTGATTCTAAAGTACAGTTTCCCTTACCAAAAAGTAATCTACAGTATGTGTGTGTTTGTATTTGTGTGTGTGTGTGTGATTATTCATATACTGTAAGAGAATATTGTGCCATTGCTATAATAGCATGATATTATTTGATTACGACATTCATATATCATGATTTTTAAACACTATTACAGGGCTAGTGGTTTTTAATGGCAAGGACCCCCAAATGATGTTGATTCTTTCACAAGGGAACCCCATTCCAAAAATACTGTATAAAGGCAGATAAATGTTTAGACATAAAACCAAAATTAAAATATATTTTAAATATGACTAAAATTGTAATATATATATATATATATATATATATATATATATATATATATAACTGTAAAAGCATTCACCCTTTTTCTCACTAATATGTATATTGTATAATGTATGTATAAAACCCAAATTAAAATATGTAATATATGCATGTGTACACCATGTATATTTGATTCTGCTAAAGTGGAACTATTGCAAGTATACTTGCATTTAAAGACTGATATTAGCAGTGGACCGCTTAATTTGAATACAAGAACACAGTTTAAAATGGAGTAGAAAAGTGCGAGGTTTCTAAAAAATAATGATAGAGCATAATATATAGGCTACAACAAGGTTTAACCTGGCCGCAGAGGAACACAACTGGGTTGCCTGATATAAAGAGACGAAATCCCCAAAACAGAGCTTCCCACTTGAGCAATACGGAAATATCTGCTAAGTGTGTTACTTATCTTTGTCAACCTGGCAACCATGTGCACATGCTCTCTCTCCACATTGGATTAACGCACTTGCTTTCTGAAAACACTGGTTAGCATGCAGTTTAGCTATCTCCACTTCGATATTCAACAACTGTTCATTTACGAGAGAGAGAGAGGCTGTGTATGTATGAATTACCACCGTTTTGCTGCGTTTCTTTATTAACAGTGAAGCTGTGGCTTAAATTCCTTTAGAAACAATGATGTTACCAGCTCCTTGTTGAGAAAGATAATATAGCTCTTGTGCGATTAAGCTATTTTATTGATAAAATGCAGGGCAGCCTAAAAATTTTGTTCCTGAATGTCTGTGTGTGGCCTCCACGTGATCTGTTTGAGTGAACGTGTGTGTGTGCGTTAGATACAGTGAAGACAGCGCATTAGTTTAGAACTCTTCTAAATCTTATATTTATTTTTTAAATGTAAACAGTGCGTTCATTTGTGCAATGATTACCTACCAGCAATGTTAAGATGATTTTTTAAATATATTAATATGAGTACATTACAATATAAATGTATTAGAACGAGTACATTATTATTTATGGGCTTAAAAACAAGATGCAAGCAATCAGAATATTGTACCTGGTGGGGAGTGCCCAATGTAAACATGATATAAATGCCATTACCTATATTGTACTGTGGTACAGTCATAATGCAGAGGTCAACTGCCTGCTCTGCCAATAGTTAGCAATGGCCCTATAGTATGCAGTGTTTAATAAACAGCTGTTTTACTAAATTCTTCTGAGGTGAAATTCAGTGCAGTCCTTTATCATGATACGTATCGTATCGTGACTTTACTGATGATACACAGCCCTAATTAAAACACATTTTAGGCTTAATATTAAGGAATGTGCATTGTGCACAAGCAGTACTCCAAATACAGTTTAATTATCATTTTTTATATCAGTAAGTCTTGAGTGATATGTCAGTAAATATGTTAATCGATTTGAAATAAATGTATTTTAAATATTACTTTATCCATTGAATGATAAATAGAATTAACTTCCTGATTTCAGGTCTTTAGTGAAAAAAAAGTTAAATGTTGTGAATGTCAGTGTAAAATGATTTTCTAGTTTGAAAACCCCTTCAGGAACATCAAATCATTGTAGTGTCCAAATTATTTTATTTTTTTATAGTATGGTGTGCGCTTCTATCCACAACTTTCACATTTTATCAGCATCTGCGTACCTGAGAATCAAACCCAGAACCTTGTTCTGGTGTGACAGCGCCATGTTCAACCAGCTGAGCTTCAGGAACATCCTATAAAAACACCATGTTACATATTGTAAACATCACCTCTCTAACTGCACATACTCTTCCATTTTTAAACCTGCATATAAGCACTGTACTCATTCATACAGAAGCGCACACAGATGCATGCATGTGCCATTGGGGAATTGGTCTTTTTAGCCAAAGCTCTGTCTTCTGCCTCCCTCTGAGCTCCTCGGTTAGGGCCAGTTAGCTTGGCTAGTGCTGAAGGTTTAATCCCTCCTCAGAAAGCTGTGGGTGCCTCTAAACAGAAGAGAGTGGCCTCGGGAGACTGCAGCCTGGCTCTCCTCTCCCGTCTCACTCGCTTTCATGTGTGGGTTAACTCGCTGAGGTGGGAGGACGAGTTTTTACACGCTTTCTGAACTCCACTTTGTTGTAGTAGAGTTGCGGATGTTGCATTGTGTGGCCTGATGTGCTCAGACATCTGTGTGCCATTATCTCTGTCCCAGCATGTGCAGCATGATCCGCTCACTGTAGACAGCATCGCCACAAGCAATGAATCATCGGCTGAACCTGACAGCCCCCTCCCGTCTAGATCTATATTTCAGCTTCAACACATGATATGTGGTGCCCGTTGCCCGACAGAGTCCTGCCGTTGTTCTGAGCTGTAAATGCACTAATAAAGCCATAATCTTCCCTCGTAACTTTACCTGGAGGTGTGTACCTGCACCTAGCTCCTTTCAGAAGAGCGCTGAGTCAAGTTTCCTTCCTGTCCTATGTGACAGATGCAGAGACATCTTGTTAGAGAAGCTCTGGACTGACTTTAGAGCTCTCTCAAATAATTCCTGTCCTTCAGAAGTCTGGAATCCACAGATAGACATGCTAAATGCCACATCTGTGGTCTATCTTTCTTGGATAGCAATAAAAAAGGCAGGAGTGTCCACTCATCTTGAGGTTGCTCAGGACTGAAAGAATCCGCCAGGAAGATATTTTTTAGGATGGTGCTGAGCTTTAAAGTTGCCTAGAACATGGCGCTCCCTCGCTCTTCAGCGCGCAGCTTGAATCTGCAAGGAACTGGGATGGAAATGAACAAAAAAGGATGGGAGTAAATGTAGAAAACACAAGTGAAGTCAGTGGATTACCCTGTGGTTCAAGGAGTAACTGTTGATGGTGGGAAAACGGATTCATGTCGCTTGAAAAAAAATTCCCTGCTGTTCTGAAAACTGTATTTAATTATTAACTTGTTTGGAAACCCAAATCACAACTGGGGCTACATTGCGGCTTTAGAGGAGCGATGGAGGTTCATTAGTCCTGGAAAAACTCCAAACAATCATGGCAGTGACAGGAAACAGATGAATGAATGGTCCGTTTCCATCCGGTGTTCCTTGATTTAGTCAGAATTCGCTCTGTTAAGCTCTCGGGTTTAGTAAAGCGCCTGTGCACTTTAAGTGTGCTTCCTTCCTTCATTATCTTACCCTAATGGCATAAATCCAGCGTTACGAATTAATTACAGAATGTAAAATGTGTCCTATTTCAGGCACAGTAAGTTGCCCTGAAGGTGAGCATCTGGCTTTGTTGCAGTGTGTTTTTAGAGTGGAAAATGCACCAAAAAATTATGTTGAATAGTAGGAGTTTGTCAAGGGTGTATGTTTAATGACTCATCCGCCGGTACAAGAAGACTCGAGTGAACGGTGACACTCTCGAACTGATATTGACATTCTGCAGGTTCATTTCAAGCCAATTATGGACGAGGTGATGATTGTAAAATTGCGTATTGATCTTGGGTTTTAGTGTGGACCCTCCCGCCCTTGAGTGTTAAACATAGTCGAGTGCTGCCCGGTGTAATCACATCAAGAAACCTCCCCAAGATTCCTTCTCACGCTTCCTCTCTTCATTCTGAATGTTGATTGTCTCAGTCTCTCTGCAACACAATCAGTTCTCCCTCACCTAGTGTCTTCAATGGATGAAAGTTCCTAGACTTAGTTCGACAGGCTTTGAGAGAATCCAGAGATTTTTGATGGTTGTGACCTACAAGAAAGGCAAACTGTGTTATGGGCTCATGCAAATATGGAACCAAGATCATCTATTTCTAGGTTCAGGTTTCTTTATTGGCATCAATGTTATGAAGAACCTTTAAAAACCATGGAACCTTTCAATTGCATAAACGGTTCTTTTCTTTAAGAAAAATGGTTCTTTTAAGAGTGTGTGGTGATTTTGGGAGGTAATGAATGGATGCCAGAAATGTTAGAAATAGACTTTTTTAGAGTCCTCCTCTCTGTATTCCTGTATCAATTGGGAGTACTACGTGCAGCTGTCGCCTTGCAATGAGGATTAAAAGCTCGTAAAAAATTAAGGCCAGTATTCATTTCATAGTTTTCATAGTGTCGCCGGCAATATGTTGGTAAACAACTCTTGCACTTTTCCATTTATCCTACAGATGGAGTGAATGCAAGCTGCTCTGGCAACAATGTTTTTTTATTTTTTTTGAGAAAGCAGGCAGTAATGACAGGTGCATTGGATGATTTGAGAAAATATAATAGCATTTCATTTCCAGACCAGCTTGAACTACTACTTCTGATCATGCATGTCATCATGCAGCATGCATTAATGTCTTCTGTGTTAATGTGAGAATGAAGAATAGCGGCATTATGAACCTGAATTAATAATGAATACTAACTATTGATTGTCTTGCTGGTTGAGTCAGAATGCATCAATCGATCAGTTACTGATTGAGTGCTCATCAACAACTCGTGCATTGACATTCAAGTCTAGCAGAGAGTTTTTTTAAATGCTGTTTTCTATTTTGTATGTGTTAAAAACGCAGTGCAATATTATTTATGCATTCCCTCAGATTATATTGTACGCTAAAACGATCAGTTTAAACTGATTAGAGAAATTTAATCTACAAGAGAGCTCTCAAACACGCTCTGGTGTTGATGCTGAGCAATTTGAAATTTAACTGCATTACTTCTCGTTTGACCTTTAAGTCGGGCTGTAGAGCTAATGGCTCCATAAATTTGTATTCAGTAAAGTGTTAATGTGCCTTGTAGACTTTGGGTTTATTTTTAACAGGCCGCTAAAATTCCAAGTGTAATTGTCCAGTACCTGAACATCATTCAGTCGTGTGCAGGAATCATTAAAATGACCATTGAATAATGCGAGAAAGGTTAAGTGACAAGAGAGAAGAATTGCTACACATGCAGCATTGTTTTATGTCTCACGCGGTGCATCTAAATGTTGCGGAAATTATAGCCCAGTGTATACAACTAAAGCAGAATATTTTGTGGCAGAAACAAGAGGGGGAAAAAAATTAATAACTGCTCTCAAAGCTGGCCAGCACGGCCCGTAGACGTTTCAGCACCTCTTCCTTGTGGACAGCGACAGATTTAGAGCAGGCATGTTGATGGGCCAGTTCCAGAAATTAAATGAAGCTGCCTAGTTTCTCTTCCTGCCAAAGTTGTGTTTGATTGCTGCACAACAAGGAAGTCATCACTTAGAGTACAGCATTAATTTTTTTTCTGCTCACATTTAAAGTTCATGAACACCACAGCTTAAAATCTGAAATATTTCTCAGCGTAAAATGATGTAGTTTTTGGCTCTTTGCTTTGACAATGAAGAATAAGTCTAGACAGACTCTTGGCTTTTCAATACTTAATATCTTTGCTAGGCATTATGTCTCTATTTCTTGATTACATGACCAGAATCCGCTTTTTCCCTATCCTTTCTTCACTCTCTCTCACAATCCATTATTTTGAAAGGAACGACAGAATAGCTGAAGTCCCAAAAGGCTGATAGCATATCACCATGTTAGCAGAGGATCACCCATGTACTTCAATCACTCTCATAGCTACTGCCATTAAACCAGGCGTACAGCATGCCTGACTGACAGCCCTGTCTCTGAGGGAACAAATCGGGCCGGGCCAGCCTCCCGACCCCCAATCAATATGCCAGCCCAGCTGGGACCAGTGCCACCAATCACTCTGTCTGGAGAGGACGGAGACAGACAGGACGCCTGAGAACTTGACTCGTGCTGTGTTTAGCGGTAACTGTGTTGAAAGACAACATGGCTGAGAAAATGTCCAAACATCCCTCAAGGACAGGAGTGTGATGTTAAAGGCGGAAAAGTACACCGCTACAGTTCACTGAGTGATGCTCATGTACAGTGAGTTAAATTTCTCTTTGCTTTTAAAATATATCTCTATTGTACAGCCATAAACTAAAAGCCTAAGCAACAAAAAAGACACGTTCTATATTGCATGTCAGATTTTTTTCATCCTTAAGCTTAAAAACGCAATGTTACTGTTAAAGTGCTCATCTCTCTCCCTCTGGCCTGCTACTTGTAGCGAGTGGTGATTTATAAAGCTATGGAGAGGCCGACGTCCCCCCTCCAATGGGGAGCGTCAATGCGTAATTACTTTGGAAGATGAATGGGGCCCATCCAGGCTGTCCTGGACCCTGAGTTAAATCACAGCCCCCATCTTTCCTCAGGGTTCACATACACTCACAGGAACAGCCAACATTTCAGCAATGAGCGTGGCTCTGTTTCACCCGTTCCTATTGGTTCTCGCTCATACACCTTCTCCTCGTGCGCCTTACATCCATCCAACAAGACCAGATGCCAGAGATCAGGTTCATTTCCCCTCTGAGGGCGGCGAGAGGCAGAGAGAATTGAATGAAATGTGAAGTAGGTGCAGAAGATAGAGCCCGTGGAACTGATGCGTAGACATAATTTTGGACAAATTTAGCAATTCCCAGTTGACTGCGACAATCTCAGATGTGCAAAGAGTCAATTAGTGATTCTAAAGTACAGTTTCCTTACCAAAAGTAATCTACAGTATGTGTGTGTTTGTATTTGTGTGTGTGTGTGTGATTATTCATATACTGTAAGAGAATATTGTGCCATTGCTATAATAGCATGATATTATTTGATTACGACATTCATATATCATGATTTTTAAACACTATTACAGGGCTAGTGGTTTTTAATGGCAAGGACCCCCAAATGATGTTGATTCTTTCACAAGGGAACCCCATTCCAAAAAATACTGTATAAAGGCAGATAAATGTTTAGACATAAAACCAAAATTAAAATATATTTTAAATATGACTAAAATTGTAATATATATATATATATATATATATATATATATATATATATATAACTGTAAAAGCATTCACCCTTTTTCTCACTAATATGTATATTGTATAATGTATGTATAAAACCCAAATTAAAATATGTAATATATGCATGTGTACACCATGTATATTTGATTCTGCTAAAGTGGAACTATTGCAAGTATACTTGCATTTAAAGACTGATATTAGCAGTGGACCGCGCTTAATTTGAATACAAGAACACAGTTTAAAATGGAGTAGAAAAGTGCGAGGTTTCTAAAAAATAATGATAGAGCATAATATATAGGCTACAACAAGGTTTAACCTGGCGCAGAGGAACACAACTGGGTTGCCTGATATAAAGAGACGAAATCCCAAAACAGAGCTTCCCACTTGAGCAATACGGAAATATCTGCTAAGTGTGTTACTTATCTTTGTCAACCTGGCAACCATGTGCACATGCTCTCTCTCCACATTGGATTAACGCACTTGCTTTCTGAAAACACTGGTTAGCATGCAGTTTAGCTATCTCCACTTCGATATTCAACAACTGTTCATTTACGAGAGAGAGAGAGGCTGTGTATGTATGAATTACCACCGTTTTGCTGCGTTTCTTTATTAACAGTGAAGCTGTGGCTTAAATTCCTTTAGAAACAATGATGTTACCAGCTCCTTGTTGAGAAAGATAATATAGCTCTTGTGCGATTAAGCTATTTTATTGATAAAATGCAGGGCAGCCTAAAAATTTTGTTCCTGAATGTCTGTGTGTGGCCTCCACGTGATCTGTTTGAGTGAACGTGTGTGTGTGCGTTAGATACAGTGAAGACAGCGCATTAGTTTAGAACTCTTCTAAATCTTATATTTATTTTTTAAATGTAAACAGTGCGTTCATTTGTGCAATGATTACCTACCAGCAATGTTAAGATGATTTTTTAAATATATTAATATGAGTACATTACAATATAAATGTATTAGAACGAGTACATTATTATTTATGGGCTTAAAAACAAGATGCAAGCAATCAGAATATTGTACCTGGTGGGGAGTGCCCAATGTAAACATGATATAAATGCCATTACCTATATTGTACTGTGGTACAGTCATAATGCAGAGGTCAACTGCCTGCTCTGCCAATAGTTAGCAATGGCCCTATAGTATGCAGTGTTTAATAAACAGCTGTTTTACTAAATTCTTCTGAGGTGAAATTCAGTGCAGTCCTTTATCATGATACGTATCGTATCGTGACTTTACTGATGATACACAGCCCTAATTAAAACACATTTTAGGCTTAATATTAAGGAATGTGCATTGTGCACAAGCAGTACTCCAAATACAGTTTAATTATCATTTTTTATATCAGTAAGTCTTGAGTGATATGTCAGTAAATATGTTAATCGATTTGAAATAAATGTATTTTAAATATTACTTTATCCATTGAATGATAAATAGAATTAACTTCCTGATTTCAGGTCTTTAGTGAAAAAAAAGTTAAATGTTGTGAATGTCAGTGTAAAATGATTTTCTAGTTTGAAAACCCCTTCAGGAACATCAAATCATTGTAGTGTCCAAATTATTTTATTTTTTTATAGTATGGTGTGCGCTTCTATCCACAACTTTCACATTTTATCAGCATCTGCGTACCTGAGAATCAAACCCAGAACCTTGTTCTGGTGTGACAGCGCCATGTTCAACCAGCTGAGCTTCAGGAACATCCTATAAAAACACCATGTTACATATTGTAAACATCACCTCTCTAACTGCACATACTCTTCCATTTTTAAACCTGCATATAAGCACTGTACTCATTCATACAGAAGCGCACACAGATGCATGCATGTGCCATTGGGGAATTGGTCTTTTTAGCCAAAGCTCTGTCTTCTGCCTCCCTCTGAGCTCCTCGGTTAGGGCCAGTTAGCTTGGCTAGTGCTGAAGGTTTAATCCCTCCCTCAGAAAGCTGTGGGTGCCTCTAAACAGAAGAGAGTGGCCTCGGGAGACTGCAGCCTGGCTCTCCTCTCCCGTCTCACTCGCTTTCATGTGTGGGTTAACTCGCTGAGGTGGGAGGATCGGCGAGGGGTGCTGGCGAGAGCTGGAGCTGCTTTTTAAGCCGTGGATGTGTGTGGGGTCTGCTGGGGAATTTGGCATGACTGTCTGCATGTAGTTTGGCAGGCCTAGACTGTACAGGGGCTGGATTTAATGATGCCAGAGAGAGAATTTGATACAAAAGACAGAATAAGAGGAAAATCTGTGTTTCTTGGTGCATAGACAGTCGACTCTGATGCAACCAGCATCCACCAAAAAAAAATAAAAATACTTTGCTTGAAGCCTGAATGTATAATGTAGTATAAAGCTAATTCCTTATGGACCTTATTCAAGGTAGACACCATTTAATCATATGAAAATGAAAACAGGGCTATGGAAGAATAGATATACAGTCTGTTCAGTGTGCTGTTGTCAATCATCACAAAATGTGATTTTTTTTTTTCACAAGTACAAAATAACTTTGTAAAACATGAGTTATGAAAAGTAGACATGACCTTAAGACATCCTGTCAATAAAACTGCACAGTTCATAGTCTCGAATATCATTCATTATGGAATGAAAACTAATTAAATGTGGCCTTTATCCAGTTTAAAGGCCTATTCACACCAAAGACTGTCACACCACCACATGATAACATTTAACATATAACATAAAGTATATAGAAAGTGTTTAATAGTATTTAATAGTATATATATATACAGTATTATATATTTAATATTAAATACATTAGGTACAATTTCCAAAATTCGATCAAAAATACAGAAAAAAAAACAGCAATATTGTGAAATCTTATGGCAATTTCTAATATTGGTTTCCTATTTTAATATACTTTATATAGCATCATAACTCCAGTCTTCAGTGTCACATGATCCTTCAGAAATCATTCTAATATGTGACCCTGGATCACAAAATCAGTCTTAAGTCGCTGGGGTATATTTGTAGCAATAGCCAAAAATACACTGTATGGGTCAAAATTATAGATTTTTCTTTTATGCCAAAAATCATTAGGACATTAAGCAAAGATCATGTTCCATGAAGATATTTTGTAAATTTTCTACTGTAAATATATCAAAATATTTATTTTTGATATGTAATATGCATTGCTAAGTACTTCATTTGGACAATTTTAAAGGTGATTTTCTCAATATTTTTCAATATATTTTTTTGCACCCTCAAGCCATACATCAATGGAAAGCTTATTTGTTCAGCTTTCAGATCATGTATAAATCTCAATTTCGAAAAATTTACCCTTATGACTGGTTTTGTGGTGCAGGGTCACATATGCTGATTTATGTGTTGAAACTGTTGTGCTGCTTCATATTGTTTTTTGGAACATGTGATACTTTTTTCTTTGATTCTTTGATGAATACAAAGTTAAAAAGAGCAGCATTTGTCTTTTCTAACAATATAAGTCTTTACTATGACTTTTTATTCATTTAACACGTCCCTCCTATTAATTTCTTCTTTTCTTTTTTTAAAGAAAGAAAAATTTATTTTTATCTATTTTTTATATTTTATCTTTTTTAAATAAATGCTGTTCTTTTTAACTTTTTAATTAATCAGAGAATCCTAAAAAAATATCACAGATACCCCCTAACAGGTGTTAGTGAGGCCAGCAGGGGTTGCTCACCTTGCGGTCTGTGTGGGTCCTAATACTATACTGTAAAAAGCACCGTCCTTCGGATGAGATGTTCATTACTCTCTGTGGTCATTAAAAATCCCAGGATGTCCTTTGAAAAAAAGAGTAGGGGTGTAACTCCGGCATCCTGGCCAAATTTGCCCATTGGCCTCTGACCATCAATCATCCCCATACATTCATTGGCTTCATCACTCTGTCTCCTCCCCACCAATAAGCTGGTGTGTGGTGGGCGTTCTGGTGCAATATGGCTGCCGTCACATCATCCAGGTGGATGCTGCACACTGGTGGTGGTTGAGGAGATTCCCCCCCCTTTCATGTAAAGCGCTTTGAGTACCCAGAAAAGCGCTATATAAATGTAACGAATTACTGTTATTATTATTATGTATATGCAAAGGAGGCAGTTTTGTACTACAAAAAAATTATAACAATTATAACAAAATATAACATTAAAACGTGTATTAATCACTCAATTTTCTAAAGAAACTAGGGCTGCCCTCGACTAAACATTTGTTCTGTTCGACTAGTAGTCGTTCATTTGAAGCATTAGTTGACTAATCGCACTTTTATTAATAAACCATTTAAATCGTGATCATGAGCCTTTAATTGCCTACACTGCCTAATAAGTGTTCAAGCGCACGTGTAAAGCGCACATGTTCTCGGTTTAAGAGATGAAGTCTCTTAAACCGGTGTGAGCCTACTGTGAGCGATACAGTTCAGCATTCAAACTCCGCTCAGACACTTGAATAGCGCACATTTCTCTAGGTTAACATTAGATTGACCGGCCATATAAAGTTGCTGCTACTTACATATTTCAGATGATAAGCCATATTTGAGGTAGATGATAGGCGAACGTTTGGATATCCTGCCCAATGTATTACCACATAGACCAGCCATTAACGATCTCCCTCACGGACTGCGTGACTTCGCCTGTGGATTTTTAAAATGTTTATTTATTTATTTTCTGCAACTAAGCGACTAATAAAATTTTGGTCGACCAGAAGAGGCCAGAACTTTACACCAGCAGGTAAAGTTACATTAGGAGTTCGCATCTCTCTCGCCTCCCCTGAGCCCATTGAGTTTTAACAGACAGGGGGGGGGGTAACAGAATGAATGGAGGAAAGTGACATGAGAGGAGGCAATGCCTCCATCGTGATATGATTGGATATGATGGTTATGTTCGGCTGTGATTGGTTCATGCAATAAATCCCGCCTCCAGTGTTCACGAATCAAGACTAATAAAAAAGCAAGTTAACTAATCACACACTTAGATATAACCACATTATTACGTCAAGATAAGATTAGAAATGGCCTGAAAACATGATCTGTGGGTGTTTTTAGTGAGTAATTAGCTTGGTGAAATTTAAAGTAAATCACGAGCTTTGATGACTGATGATCTGAATAATTCAAAAATAGTTAAAAGTTAACTATTAAAAAGAATAGCTGAACATAAGTTCAGAAGTAAAGTATAACGTTTAAATTGTTACTGCCTTGAGTTATTACTTTGAAATAAACGTAAAATGCCTAAAAAACACTAACTTGATGAGATTAATACTGGGCTTTAATAAATATAATATTGATTACATTGCCAATGTAAAAATATAAAATAAAATAAAATATTTATAAAAATGTTCTTCTTTTCTGATAGTGTAAGTAATATTTAGTTAACCAAGAAAATGTGACTGGGAGATGAATGTACATTTGATTTAAAAAAAATTAATTAAATTTAAAAAAAAACTTCAGAACACCACTGAATTTTTTTCCCCAAAATTCAAAATTCTTTGTAAGTTTTATTATAATTTTATTATTTATTTAATTGTTACAATATTAGCTGAAAACATTCATGTACAGTACAATGAAAACAGATGCTGCTTCAGGGAGTGAAAGCGACATCTATTCTCTCTCTCACTCTCTCACACACAAACGCTCACACACAACCCACACAACGAAACAGGACAGTTTGTCCTCATGTGGTGTAAAAAGGTGGGATTGAAACAAATTGGTGTAAAAGGACTTAATAAACTAAAAGGCAGTGCTGTGAATAAGCCATGAGTCACGGCAGTCAGCTGTAGGGTAGGCGTTACAGACCAGACTGACTAATGGAAAACATACAGTTTATTAACTTAACTGTCCTCACTGAACTCTTTTAGCACATTAGGTAAAATTTAAAGGTGAAATTAAATTAGTGCATTAACAAACGTATTAGTGGAAATGTAAACGTAATCAGCTTTATATTTATCTGTGTGTTTTCCTCTAAGAGGATGCTGGTTTCCATGGTGATTGTATTGATTGTCTGACCAAACAGAGGTTGAGATGTGTGTGTTTTTTTTTATTTTTTATTTTTTTTATCTTTTTGTTTTTCACACCTATCTGTCTTCCCGCTGGGTTGTGTCCTGAGTCTCCTTCAGTCATTCATCAATAGCTTCTCCTCCTGCTTCGTTAAAGCCTTCTTTAATGACTTTTATTTGATTATTCATGAGTTTGTTTAGTTGATTGTTTTTTATCATGCTGTGACCTGGGGGGTGCATTTTGGGAAATAAAACCAAAGTGTGCACACAGACTTTGCATAGAATGGAATACTAGCATACTATTTAATGCACAATATACTCTAAATATTATATTTAGAGTATTTATATTATTATATATACTGCTTACATACACACACGCTAAACATTGTAAAAGCCCCCAAAATAGTTTAATAACTCTCTCAGATTATACATATGAAATTATATTCATATCTGAGGTGGTTATTGCACTATTTTGGGGGTTTACTTAGGTTTATACATATGCATACAGAAATAGTGTAATAACCCTCTCAGATTATATACAACATTATATTTATCATAATGTGCCATACACAGTATGCTAGTGTTGTGCTAGCATTCTATCTATCTGTCTAGATAAAAACATCTAATGCTAGCACAACACTAGCATACAGATATGCATATAGGCTGAATACTCGCACAACACTAGCATACTGTGTACTGCACATAATATATATATATTTTCTTTGTAATGCTACTTTTAATTAGATTCACTTTTTGCTTATATATATTAGTGCTGTCAAATGATTAATAATAATATATGTATCTGTACTACTATGTATATTTATTATGTATATATAAATGCACACACATACAGTATATATTTTGGAAATATTTACATGCATATACATTTTATATTTATATTCTTATATTTTAAATATAAATATATATAAATATATTTAATATATTATATTAACTAACATAATATATTTTTCTAAAATATATACATGCATTTGTTTGTATTTATATATAAATAATAAATATACACAACACACACACTTAATATTATGTAAACAAACTTATTTTGGATGGGATTAATCGTGATTAATTGTTTGACAGCACTAATATATATATATATATATATATATATATATATATATATATATTAATTAATATAATAATAAAAATTAACTAATTAATCGCATGTTTTTTGTGAAATTCCGCCTAACATTAAACTTTTTAAATATACTTTTATATTGTAATAATTTCACATTTAATCTTCAAATTAATTTAGAAACAACATAAAGACAGTATATTTTTAATATTTCTTTAATGGCATCTTTTTTTATGACCTGAAGGCCAGTTTCACTGATACCAATACTACTGATGCCTCTATAAAATTATTATTATTGTTATTTTTTTCCTAATATTTAACTATTGACTATAGCTATTCAGCATTACAGTATAATTGAGAGCTGTCTATTTTAATATTTATTAGACTTTAATAAAATCACTTCTAATTTAAGTGAACTTTAAACAATCTTCACATAAACCCATTATAACAAATGTCATATTTAGCTACCGGTGCCCTTCAGCAAGTAGGAAATATACAGAAATTTAATAAAGTTATCAAACACTAAATTCTAAATTAAATATAGATGAATCCTTAAAGCTATAAATGTTATTGATTTCCTCTTTTTTTTCTTTTGTTCTTTGATGAACAGACATCTCAGAAGCTTGGTTAGGTAAATAGGTTATTTTGGATGCTGTTTCTTTAAGAGCTGCCACTGCTGAACATGATGCGGATCTCAAGCATCGTATTCTCTCTCAACTCTCTTTCCATTTTCTGACCCACTTCAGGTCTTAAAGTCTCTATTTATGAGCTGACAAGTTGAATCGGTGTGTTAGATGTGGGAGACAGTGCTTGGGTGCTCTAGGACAGTTTTGAAAACCATTTCAGAGACATTTTCTTAAAGTCGGCATGTAATCAAAATTGAAAATTCTTATTTTTTAATGGAATACTGTAATTTATCCGTGCACTTCATTATTATTTTTTTTAATTCATGTGCCTTTGTAATCTTTAATCAAAAACGTTAACCTCCCCTCCCCCTCAAAACGACTTATCTTCTCTTCCGGTCACGAGCTATGGTGCAAGGGTGGAGCTAGTGACGTAAGGGGTAAACGCTGGGATAAACGACAGGGGGAAAAGCTGAAGCTGATGCTTCACTTTATAGAAATCAATGCATTGACCAGTGCTGACGTGAGCCATGGGGGAGTACGCTACCCTTAAAAATGTAAAGGATATTAGGATATTACCACAACATTACTCTTAGGACATCGCAAACTATTGTTTTTTTTTATGAATATGACTTCATATTCTCTCTCTCTCTCTCTCTCTCTTGCGCACTGTTAGGCATGTTTTGTGCCATTGATCGTCCACGTCGCCGTCATCCTCATCCTCAAGAAATAAAAAAAATTTCATGCTAGGGTGTCAGCGGTGAATCCAGTGGAGAGAAATCCCCCCACAACTAACTGCAAACTGGCATTCAGATCTGCCTCCATTTTGTTAGCAACGCCCAACTTCCAATGATCCAATCAATTCTTCAGGGAAGAAATCAAGCCCCGCCCTCTCATTTCAGATGCCGTTTCACTCGGATATATGTCACAGTAGAGAAAAAAAGACAATTGCTACTTCCGTTTCATGCCGACTTTAAATGTGACTCATATATAACATATAATACATGCATGCACAGTTTAAGGCTTTAATTGCCTTCATGACTTAACTGACCACGACATTGCATGCACGTCGTTTCTTTTGCGCTTTAATATGAAATGATATGAAAGGCTACAGCGCGGGCCAGCGCCTTTGTGTGTCCAATTGAAGAGCGCACGCCGAGTACAGTACCGTTTCCATGCTCGTTTAACTCGTGCCTGGTGCTGAAGTGAGGTGAGGTGAAGTGGAGCGCGTCTGAAACGTCTCCTGTTTGGTGTGCTCGTAAAGATGTTCTGTGACTAAATAAATGCACTTCTTAGCAAGAAAAAAGAGACAGAGGCAGCAGTTGTAAGTGGGGTGGCCAACACTAGCCCCGCCCCTGTGTTAACGGCGTTAAATATTTTTAATGCATTAAACTGAAAAAATGAATCGCCTGCGTTAACGCGCTAATTTTGACAGCACTAATATATATATATATATATATATATATTACAACCCGAATTCCAGAAATGTTGGGACATTTTTTAAATCTGAATAATTGAAAACTAAAAGACTTTCAAATCACATGAGCCAATATTTTATTCACAATAAGTAGTTTATTTAGAATATATTTAGCTATCACAGAAAATAACTTAAGATTCACTTGCGAGTACAGTTAAACAGTTTATTAGGAACAATCAAACTTTTTAGCATCATTACTCCAGTCACATGATCCTTCAGAAATCATTCTAATATTCTGATTTGCTGCTCAAAGAAACATTTATTATTATTATTATTATTATTATGTTGAAAAGAGCTGAGAATGATAGTTTTATTTATTTTTTTTTGATGAATAGAAAGTTCAGAAGAACAGCATCGTGGTAGTGTGTCATGTTGAAATATATAAATGAACATCACATACCTGGCATTTCCATAGTGTATATTGTTTATGTGCTGAAATTCTGGGTTATTTCTCTCAGCAGATCTTCTTCCAGAAACAGAAAGTAGCTGGGATGAACTTGTTTGTTTACGTGGAGGCGATGTTGGCGTTTACATTCCATGCGCCTCACGTGGATATTTAGAACGTGAAAAGCGCGATCGGTGTGTGGGCGTGACCGCATTAGATATAATGAGTTGAGAAAGGAAAACTGGACATCGTGTTGGTTTCATACGGATTACTTTAACAGAGAATATTTTTTTGGGACGTGACTTATTTCATTTAAAAGTAGACATTTCAAGCTTTCTATACATATATTTCTCATCTATTTGAGGCGAGTATTTGCGGAGATTCATGTTGTTTTATTTACTTGTCTGTGAAGAGAGGTGACAGAGACAAGAGCCGGGAGAGATTGCACCCTGTATATTTTCTTTATTTTTTTTAAATCACATTGTTTTGTTGTTATTATGACTATACACAAATAAAAGTAGACCCTTTGCAGTTTCAAATGATACCTTATTCTTATCTGTCCAGTCGTGTCGTTGCAATAATTGGGTTACACACACACACATATATATGTATATATATATATATATATATATATATATATATAAAATATATAAATACATACATATATATATATATATATATATATATATATATATATATATATATATATCAATTATTATCGTGAAAAAGTTTTTCTTTGAATTTTTCTTGAAGTCCAGTGTAAAGTTTCCGAAGTCAGTGATGATTGGGGTGCTGTGATGTCTGCTGGTGTTGGTCCACTGTGCTTTAGCAAGTCCAAAGTCAGTGCAGCCGTCTACCAGGAGATTTTGGAGCACTTTATGCTTCCATCTGCTGACAAGCTTTATGGAGATGCTGATTTCCTTTTCCAGCAGAACTTTAGCACCTGCCCACAGTGCCAAAACCACTTCCAAGTGGTTTGCTGACCATGATATTACTGTGCTTGATTGGCCAGCCAACATGCCTGACCTGAACCCCGTATGGAATCTATGGGATATTTTCAAGAGAAAGATGAGAAACAGTCGATCCAACAATACAGATGAGCTGAAGACTCAACAGTGCCTCAGCAGAGCCACAGGCTGATCGTTTCCATGCCACACCTCACTGATGCTGGAATTTTTGTGCTAAAGGAGCCCCGACCAAGTATTGAGTGCATAAATGAACATACTTTAAAGATCTTGAACGTTTCTGTTTGGCAAATCCTTTTTGTGATTGACCTTAGAAAATATTCTAATATTTTGAGATACTGGATTTTTGACTTTCATGAGCTATACGCTCTAATCATCAAAATTAAAACAAAAAAAAAACTTTTGAAATGTTTTACTTTACATGTAATAAATCTAGAATATATGAAAGTTTCACTTTTTGAAATAAGTTACAATAAAAAAAAACTTTTTCACGATATTCAAATATTTTGAGATGCACCTGTGTGTGTATATATATGTAAGCAATAAGGTACCAGAGGCTGTGCTGTATCGTGAATAAATCACGGCTGAAGGGCGTTGTTAGGCATGATGCCTACACTTCACTTTTTGGGAAATGTAGTACGTCATTCATGATTTCAGAAATTTGCTTACTGCATAAATATGTGCAGTATGGCAGTATAGTAGTATGCAGTTTCAAACACAGCCTGATCCGTCTTCATTTATCTTCTTTGTGGCCAGAAACTTGCTCTCTTGTTATTTGGGGTGTAGGGAAACAGTTTAGTGTTATCACAGTTAAGCTGGACTCAGATAGACCCCTATGAATAGCTCTGTCTCGCACACACATAAATACTCACACATACTTTTTAGCAGGCTGAACTGAGGGAATTGTGGGATAAGGCTCTGAACTCACAGATGATGACAGTGCAATGTCTCAGAGTAATTATGGGGTCACCCTGAAATTAACACAGAAACATGAACTCCCATTCTAAAATGATTGTTCTCACGGACAGCTTAACCTCCAGCTCCAATGGCGCTGTCAAGAACAGATCAGCTAAGAATAGATTTAGCCGCAAATCATTCCAGACTTCCCTCAGTCAGGGTATTACAGTTTGGAGTGGATTAACTAGGAATAGATTAATAAAGAATATCATTAAAAAAAGTCGAATTACCCCATACTAGATATTACTGTAAGCCAGCGTTCTGGAAGCTACTTTGAAACTAGCTTGCCAAGCTGCATGCTGCTCATCTTTTAAAGGAACTAAACTGCCTTTTTGAAAATAGGTACACTACATTACAAGCTCGTAATAAACAGCAGCTAACTATCTTTTTAAACATATTACTTATCATTTCTAACTTAACCAGAGTCATATTTTGGCACGCACAATGTGAGGGGTTTTGAATAAATAAAAACTATAATTGAGTTGAAAACATGATGAACTGCAGCATTTAGCTAAGTATTCTGCTATAATCAATTGACTTCAAATCAATGACTTTTAATCTGTTTTAGGCTGCTTTTTCATCTTTCCATGTGTTGTCCAATATGGGAGAGGACATTTATGAGGGTGTGTTTGTTTATTGCTTCAGCTCACTTGGCAGTAAAGCTGCATGCCCAATACAATCTGAAGTTAAAAATAGTAGACATTAAAAAGGTAGCACATACACTATCAGTCAAAAGTTTGGGAAAA
The DNA here is from genome assembly GCF_012432095.1 of Onychostoma macrolepis. Classification (NCBI taxonomy): domain Eukaryota; kingdom Metazoa; phylum Chordata; class Actinopteri; order Cypriniformes; family Cyprinidae; genus Onychostoma; species Onychostoma macrolepis. The sequence continues at coordinate 13,845,380 of NC_081164.1, read as the reverse complement.
TTCAGATTTTTGACATCATAGGCTTAATTTACATTTTAAAATAGACTACAATATAAATGATTTTATTTCAGAAACATTTAAAACTGAATTATTCCAAGCTTTGACTGTTAGTGTGCTGCAGTTGTGCTACAAGTAGCTTATTAAAGTCTCCACCAGGGGTGATTCTAGACTTTTATGAGTACTGGGGCAGAAGCCCCCATCAAAAAAATGTGCTCATAAATGAATACTCTTTTTTTAAATACTGTTTTGGAAGTAAATGGATATAAATTGTCTAACTGTAGCACGGAGTCATTCTCAAGCTGCCCCTGCAATAAAGAGCAACGTCATTGTTGACAGCTGATAGAAAACACACAACTTGATTGATGAAATGTTATCAGAGAAAACTATAGTGGCCCAGTGCTGCACAACACAATGAAATCTCCACAACACAATGGAAAAGAGCTGCAACACAAAAGAAACGAGCCACAGCACAACGAAATTAGCATAACACAATGGAAGTAAGCCACAACACAAAACACTTCTGTTGTCAAATAGTGTAAACAGCATCTAAAATAAGCAAGTTATTTTGTGCAAATAGCCACTGCCTTTCTATAAAGGTGCATACAACTAGCATGCAAGATTTATACTAGTGTTAATGGACTAACAAAACACTAATTTTGAACAATTTATCATACCACACCATAACAATACCATACCAGTGGTTTTTATGGACTCTTGAACTTAGTACATATTATTACTGTTGAATTAATTTCACAATGCTGTTTCTTGTGGCCAAGTAATCAATGCTTTAAAGTTAAAATTTGGGCTTCATACTAGAGTTAATGGTCTGACAGTATTACTAATTTTAAACAGCTTTTACTGCACCATGCTTTTTAAATGACACTTTTTTAGCCATACAAATGACTTAAATAAATAAATAATAAATTGGTACTGGTGTTGCGGCTTGTTTCCATTGTGTTGTGCCCATTGCTTTGTGTTGTGGCGATTTTGTTGTGTTGTGCACTACTCGGCCACCATAGAAAACTATTCTCAGCTCGGTTTATATGAATCCCATATGAGAATTTATTAGTAATGTTGTACTGGGGTACAACGGGATTTCACTGGGGCTCAGTAAAATAATAATAATAATAATGGGTTTTTAAAAAAATGGGTTTAGTGACACTCCTGTTCTCCACAAAACCAAAACTGACCCTTTTTACTTTGTAAGCGCACATTACTGTGATGAACAATTTGGGCAGAACATCTTTAACCACTTCCCAGCATTGTCAGTCTGCTGTGAGAGACAGATGGTGAGGAGGTGCTCTAAAATAAAGCCTCACCCTCTTTTTTTCTCATTTAGTGTTCCATTTCACTTAGAAATATGTCACAATACTAAAATACAGTCAGTCGCATAATCGGGTTCAAGCTAATTTTAAGGTATGGTCACATTAGCAACATTTTGTGGGCAAGACAAGGCCCACAGAAGTCACTTTCAAACCAAGAAGCTTTCTATTGGTCAATGCAGATTAAAATTCAAATCTGCCAAACTAACCTGAACCCGTGGTGAAATCTGACTGGATTTTGCTCACGAGCATTCGCCAAACTTTTTTTGTCATTTTTGTCAAAGCTGAGCTACTACCAAGAACTTTTAAGGTTAATTCAGACTGCACCAACGTTGGCGTTGGTTTGTGATTATTTTTGCGATTGAACATGTTCAGTCGCTAATTGTCTGGTCATGATCTGAAAAGTGACTTAGACTAGATTCACACTGCAGGTTAAAGTGGCCCAAATCTGACTTTTTGCCAAAATGTGACCCATATCTGATTTTCTTATGACAGTCTGAACAGCACAAATCCGATTTTTTCAAATCAGGCCCAGGCCACTTTCATATGTGGTCCTAAATCGGATACATATCCGAAGTTTTGCAATGCGACTTCTGTCTGAACGGCCATGTCGCATTTCATGCGATTTTTACGTCATTGAAATGCGACAGACGTCACAATTCTGCGCTGGGGAAATCGTGCTCTCCTTCTTCTTAATATTCTTCTTCTTATCACTTCTTCTTAACACGAGCAGCATCCAATTTTATTTCCGCAAACACAGTGCGCTGCGTCTGACGTCACGCCGCCTTCTGCGCATGCAGGTCATTTCAGGGCCGTATGCGGTTCACACATGAGACTGATGGCAGTCGCATTTAAATGACAATGTGAACAACAGCGCAAAAAAATCGGATTTCAGCAAAAAATCCGATCTGAGCATTAAGACCTGCAGTGTGAACTAAGCCTTACTGTCATTTGGTGATTTGTCGGAGTCTGTCGGTGCAATGTGAATTAACCTTAAAGGGTTAGTTCACCCAAAAATGAAAATTCTGTCATTAATTACTCACCCTCGTTCCAAACCCGTAAGACCTCCATCACAAATTCCAAAGGACCTTCAAAACACAAATTAAGATATTTTTGATAGAATCTGAGAGCTCTTGGACCCTCCATAGACAGCAAGGGTCCTTACATGATCAAGGTCCAGAAACGTAGCAAGGAGATTGGTAAAATTATCCATGTGACATCAGGGGTTCAACCATAAATTTATGAAGCTACGAGAATACTTTTTGTGTGCAAAAGAAAAAAAAAACGACTTTATTCAAATTCGTCTCCTCCCTAGCCTACCCTAGCGGCATTTTGGAGAATATAAACAATATAAACAGTGTATGCTCTTCTGTGTCAGCTTCGCCACACAGATATGTTTTCTACATTGTACTTACACTTTGATTTGAACAAAAACAACGTATCCGTGTGGCACAGCTGACACAGAAGAGCATATGCTGTTTGCGTTTCGCAGAAAAGACGTTTTTTTTTCTTTTGCACACAAAAAGTATTCTCGTAGCTTCGTAAAATTACGGTTGAAACCATGTCATATGGATTATTTTACTGATCTCCTTGCTACGTTTCTGGACCTTGATCGTGTAAGGACCCTTGCTGTCTATTGAGGGCCTGAGAGCTCTCAGATTCCATCAAAAATATCTTAATTTGTGTTCCAAAGATGACCGAACGTCTTACGGATTTGGAACAACATGAGGGTGAGTAATTAATGACAGAATTTTCATTTTTGGGTGAACTATCCCTTTAAGTTAGCTATTCGCCAACATTGCTGTTAGCAGTGTCCTTTGAATGTGCATTTGGTTTACTTGAGAATTGTGCTGGATTATGTTTGGACATATGTTAGGATGCTTTTTACGAACACTGAGTTATTTTTCCCATGTTGACATGACAGCTAAAGTTGCACAAATAATCCCATGTGTCTTCTAGTGCGTTCTATGCTTAGTTAACTGCCGACATACCCTGGTATGAGTCTGGCTGAGTCTGACAGCCTGGCCAGAAGTCATGTCTACAGCGCCAGTGGCGGGACGTCAGGGTCTTGTGGTGGCCCATTTGTTCAAATGCCACCGCTCCGATGTGCCTTTTCACACTTGGCTCTGACCATTCGTCCGGCTGAACGCACCCCCGCGTCTGTCCAGAGGGCCGCTACTCCATCAAACAACCCTCCTCTCTGCTGTGACAGCAGGACAGAAGGTGCTGTGGGCACTCGTTGCTGACACAAAGTTAGACAAGGCTGTGGGCACCGTGTGCACAGATGGACCTGGCCCAGATCAGCGCCTTTCACGCCGAGATTCCCAGCACAGATGAATTAATGCCAGATATCACATTCATGCGAGAGGAATGGCTCATTATTAAAAAATGCTCTGGAACAATCCATATGTGTTTGAGATCGCATGTGTGGTCATTGCTGCGCTTAAGGACTTTTAGACCCCCGCTCCGCCAGACAGGAGCCAGGCTGTGTTATTGGCTACTAATGTACAGGCCATGGGAGCTTCATGTCTTTATTAGAGACTGCATCTCAGTCCTTTAGTACTCTCATAGACTCATAGACAGTAAGTCTCATAGACAGCAATGCAACTGACATGTTCAAGGCCCAGAAAGTTAGTAAGAACATTTTTAAAATTAGTTTTATAGTTCAATTTAGTACAATTCAGCACTTTAAAATTACAATTGCAGGGTATTTTTATTAAGTACATAAGTATGTAAATGTATTTGTAGTATACTTAGCATGAAATAAATTTATTTAAAATACATTTTAGTACAGTATATTTATCTTTCACTTGGGGATAACTGTGAAATTGTGTTAATCATATTAATACTACATAATATAGTAAATAACCCAGCGATGGTTGACAATCCAACATAATATGTTTTTTTGAATTAGACATTTTTCTTAGAAGCCCCAGTCTGCAAGAAGTTCTGTTTGTGTGCTTTTGTACAGTTAAGAACGGTTCTTCACACCAAGAACGATAACTATAAAGATAACGATATTAGAGTCCACACCAGCGAATAATATTGTCTGTTTATTCTAAGCGCACACTCATCTGCTGCTTTAAATTCTCAAACTCGTGACAGCAGGATTGATTACGATTGGCTGTCAATATTTTTATCGTTCATCAGCTGTAAAAAATCGTTCTGAAAGTGATTCCAACGATATCGTTTCTCTGTGCCTTTATTGTTATTGTTGTGGTGTGGACTCTGCTATTCTTTAATATTGAGAACGATTTTTAGAACTATATCTTTATCGTTATATTCATAGTTATCGTTCTTGGTGTGAACGGGGCTTTACACTCATTTTTAATGTGATTTATTGGCCCAAAAAGAGAAAACACTAAATTAACAAAGTTAAAAATGAGTTTAACAGATATAATTTTCCATCCGAATTCCTGTAAATATCATAGTAATATTGTAATCATGAATTATTTTCTTTTTAATTGAAATTCTATTATCATGACAGCCCTTATTAGTAACATAAGTCAACATTTTATAAAATCTGTTGACAATCAATGTTGACATGAAAATGAAGTTAATGTTTTAGTCATTTTTATGTTTTCATCGTTTTTCATTTTTTGTAATTATTATGCATGCAGCTCTAATTCCAAGATTATATTAACTATGTTTACTTAGTTTGCAGTCACACATTGCAGGACCATTTAAAATTAGCTATAGAAGAAAAAATACTGATATTGATGAGTCAACTACCTGGAGACAATCAGAACTGTTACCTTTTTTATATTTATTTAGCTACATGTAAACTTCAACTTGGAGAGTTCTAGGAATACCTTGACTGCTGACTCTAATGAAAATAATAATTTTTTTAACCATTTCATGGAAATGAAGCGGACTTCACAATGATACCCTGCTTTCAGTTCTAATAAGCGACCCTGAACTGAACAATACTTAGTAATTCCCATTCACTTGTTTAGTTTATGATGAGTGTGTTTGATGAGATGTGCTGCCTGACTGATGTGTGTCATAAATTCACTAATGGAGCCTTGTACTATTAAGAAAAAAAGCACTTTCCATATTCACTGCATGTCACTAATTGGCACTTGACTGTCCCCCTGCAGTTGTCAGAATCGTGCTGTTCCCTCCAGGGTATTGTTTGGTTTAGGCGGTTCCAGATCCTCGGCAGGAGATTGTAGATGATGTACAGCAGTGGCTGATGGCTCAGGGCAGGCGGTCACACCTGGAGGTGATAGTAACGACTTTAGACTGATGGAGAAGGTTGGAGCCGTTACAGGATCATGTAGCGAAGCGGTGCTAAATTGTGAAGACTGAGACAGTGGTTGTTATCCGAGGTTGTTTGTGGATGACAGAGGTCAGACCTAGTTTGGATTTTGCAGCTGGTGAATGGATAATGTTTAGATAAAGAATTGAAAAGATAGAAGTCTCTATGAATTGGATTGTTGATTAAATTATAGAAAGCACATCATATAAATGTTATGTTGAATGCTGAAGTTATGTCTATTTGTTATAGAGTATCTGTTGACACAGTAATTCACTTAAATTAGATATTCAGAATTTGTCCAGAAGACCCCAAATGGCATATTGTTGCTGGTGACTTTATTATTTAATTTATTATATAATTTTTTTTATTAATGTAAATTTTAATAATACATGGAATTATAATTACATCAACTACTGTAAAAGCTCATTTCAAACAAGTTTATTCATCATAAACTATAGGCCAATTGAGTGCAATCATTCAACCTGAATTCATAGTTTTCTTTAAAAAAAAAAAAAAAAAGCATCTGTATAATTCATAGAATTATTTCAGAACTCTCTCCTTCCTTGATTTGGCATTATGCTATTAATAAACTAAACTTAAAAAAAAAAAAAAGTATACATTTACATAAAATATTTGATTGGGTATTTTAAATTTACATCTTTTTATAAATCATTACACATTATTTAGATACTATTATAGTTTTTATTTTTTAATAGTATTTTGAATCAGTTTTTTTTTTCTTTATAAATTTACTTAGTTTTAGTCATTTTATTGTGTTTTGTTATTTTTAGATTTTATTTTTTGTGTCTATATAGTTTTCATTATTTTTTATTTCAGTTTTAAGTTTAGTTATTTCAGTACATCAAGTTAAAGGTCCCATATTGTCAAAACTGAAATTTCCTGGCTTTTTTCATGATAACAGAGGTCTAGGGGCTATGTAACTACCATATAAGTTTCAAAACAGTCAATCCACAGTAAAGTGCACACAGCCCGCATAAAGAAGCTGTGCCTTTTGACGAGCCCTTGTGACTTCTGTAAAAATGTGACGTCCGAACTACTCAGTCACCGTCTTCAGTCACCATCCCGAGCACCGCCCACCGTCCTTTTGCCAAACCCCCAGACAGCATCGCGTCCATGCCATTCAGTCATTGCTGAGCAACAACAACACGGAAACATGTCGAAAAGGTTAACTTTAACAGACGAAACCAGATTGACTGACCTGTAAAGTTACACTCTCACTCAAAGGATGGACGATCTGACAGGACTGTTACTATGAGGTGGATCACGTCTAATATGTATAGTAAAGACAAACTCACCTGTGTCTATCTAGTCATGATGGAGATGTAAATACAGTTCAATTTCAGCAGGCAACTTTTTTTACAACTACATTATTGTTCCAGCCACAATTAATCACAACAATGTATATACAATTACAAATGATTATATATAAATCATCAGTTTGTTGTTTTACACACATGCACACAGAAATCTTCAGGCACGTCCATAACAACAAAAGACAATACTTTATTGAACCTTTTCTGTCTTTATTCTGTCATTATTGAACAGTCTGATCCGGACTTTGGCTCCAGTCCGGAGACGCGATAGCACGGAGCGGATCATGCGCGAGTCGGCATATATTAAACACTTTTAAAACTACACAGCCTCAGCATGATTATGATCACTATTTTGTTTTACTAAGAGTTTCATATTGAATCTAGGGGGTAATCTATTAGACTGCGGCTGTCAAATGGGCTTTACCAAGCTCAAAGGCTCTGGCCCGAGCAGATACTGTATAAACAAAAACGCTATTGGCTATTTTAAAAAGAGGGCGGGGCTGCTCGATACGTCCCACCCTGTCTTCCTGTTTCAGTTTAAATTAAGTCACCACTTAGAATAACACTGCGTGTTTCAAGGCACTTCAGGGGATCTTTAAGAGGGTATCATCCCACATCTTACCCTAATAGTAATGTTAGCCTTAGCAAGGACTAGGAGTTTCATGCTGAAGTGTAATGCTTGGCAAACAGTACTAAAAGAGCATTATGATGTCATGAGAGAAGAATTATTTTGGAGAGAGATGGATGAATCTCTATATCTCATTGCCTTGGATTAGCGACTTTGCCCTTTGAGCCAGTTCAGGGTCACTTTCATATCGACTGAGCAAATGCTAAAATTCTGCTTGCAATTCAAATCATCTGTACGTGCCCTCACAGGTTTTTATCGAACTCACCTCAAGAGTTGCATTAATCTCCTGAATCTGCTGAACTAAAATGGATCTGAGCCCAAACCTGCTGCCGAACGCATCAAGCATAAGGATCCGAGCCGAACGGGAAGTGTGCGTCAGAGTCACTCACTGTAGTGGACGGAGAATGAGCGGTGTGTTATTTCATCACACAGTCCTCTCAATTAGGGTCCCTTTGCATGCCCTTTTAGCAATGAGTGCTTTATTGGCAGGTCCAGTAGGACTGCATTTCCTCCAAACACACTGCTTCATTCAACGAGAAGCAGAAGAGGGGCGTACGTTGTTTTACTCACAGACTTACTGCTGCCCCTGAGGGCCTAACCTAGCCCACACGCAGCTAATCAACAAGGGCTTCGCGTGGGCTTCTTACACACAGCTAGGCCATTTCACATACACAAACACACATTCGCAAGAAATTGTCTGTGAGTGATTTATGAACTGACCATATCCAGTTTTATCAATAAGGCTTTCCCTCAGAGAAACAGTGTTTGTGTAACTGTGTGTTCTGGATCACCGATTGCACGCGGCCCCCACAGCACTAGGATGTTCCCTGGTGTCCTTACTGGAAATGAAATATGTGCGTGTCCTCACCAATCGATCGAGTATTTTAGTCTTTGGTGTTTTCCAAAGATAGACGACAATCAATGAAACATCAAAACATTTAGTGCTACTGTAATGATGGCTCAATTGCAAGCTTCTCATTTGCAGACTTTTGCTCTGAATATCATTTAAAGTAAACTAAAAAATCTTTAGCATCACTCTTTGACAAGATCATTTATTATTTTATTTTATTTTATTTTATTTTAAATTCCATTAAAACTGTGCAAAAGTCCACATAAAGCAGAGTGATAATAATAATAATAATAATAAATTAGAAATTGTAACTTCATTTTCAAAAAACATAAATCATCAAAAAAATGTATATATATATATATATATATATATATATATATAACGTTTTTTGATAGGTGATAGTGTCTTGATTAATATGAGACTCATATAATAAAATGATAAACCTAATAAGAACTGTTTGATAAAAGTAACAGTAATAATAAAAGTTTATTTTTATTAAATAATGTTTTTTGTTTGTTTGTTTGTTTTTTAATCATTGTTTAAGTATATCAAAATGTCACACTGCTGTCACTTTCTGACATGTCATGTCAGTTGTCCGTTAGCACAATTTGACATACCATTTAATATCTGAAGGGCACATTTTGTCCTGTCAGAGATCTTGATCACATGACTGGGAGACATTTTCACTAGCTTACTGAGCGTATATCATAACAAGGGCCTGATCTTGATGAGCTCGGAAACCTTTTACCTGGGGAGCTGAGAGAGCATGCTGTCTTTTTCTTGCTGTCTTCATACGCACTTGATTTATTACCACACGCTGGCGGTGATGTAACAGCACCTCAGCAGGTTATACGCGTGTTTGTGTGGCTGTGTATTTGAAGGTGGGGGGTCAACTAAAAACTGCATATTTATGAAGTTCAATTGCAGCCCCACCAGGCGAGGGTGAATCTTTGGCCTTAATTGTGTCTCATAAATATTGATAGGTTAGGATATTTTGGTGTTCCAACACACCCATCTACGCACAAGCAAAAACAGGATCTTCTTAATACTGCAAGTTCCTCGCATGTACTTTTCCGAGTTGATCTCCTCTAGGGGTGTCCCCGACTAAGGATTTTCATAGTCGAATCGGAATTTTCGAATCTTCGAATCTTTTCATTTTTGGTTGACGAACCCTTTAACCTAAGTTTACTGTAAGAGAATTGGATTGGAAGTCTCTCATATTCAGAAAGTTTTGAGTTGATATTAGTGACAGCAGAGGTTTATATTGCAACAAAGAGTGATGACTACCAATAGGAGTGAATTGTACGTTGCCCGGGAGAGGCTGTCTTCGGTTCACTTAGTTTTGTCGTGGGCACGACATATTAAGTCGGGGGAACGTCATATTAACATATTATCGAGGTAACGACATCCATTTCTCGTGGCCACGACTTCTTATGTTGAGGGAACGACATATTTTTCTCGTGCCCACGAGTTTAATGTGTAAACAATACTATGTGACCATAGCAACCCGGGATTATCAGGGATTCATTCATATTTTATTTTGAATTAAGAAATTATTATATTAATTATTATAGAAAGTATTACATAATTAAATTATTATATTGACCATAGGCTGTAGACTGTAGGCAGTTGCACGCGATGTAACCAGCATTTGAATTAAATTTATCACAAATATGCTAAATGTTACATAATGTACATGAAATAAAATAGACCTACAAGAAAACATTTTCATCCATCCCACAGTCTTGCTAGCTGTGTGTGTCCATTAATTGATAGTCTTTTTCCGTAATATAGTATATTTGTCACGGTGCACACAGCAGGGAGGACCGAGGAACACACAGATGAGGTTAACTTCAAAATAATAGTCTTTAATCATGACATCAGGGCAGGGCAAGACAAGGCAAGGTTGACACAGACAGGAACACCAGGGAATAACGAGTAGACCAGACGAAAACTAACTAAACAGGCAGGAACTAAATACACATGACAATCACAGATAAATTACTAAAACACGGCTGGACAAGACTTAACTAATAATCACACTTAACAAGGACAGGAACAAGACCAAATATGGACACAAGAGGCGGGAACACATGACACAAACGACAGAGGACTGACATTACTCCCCCCACATTCCTCGTCCCGCCCACCCACCCTACCCAGAGCTGTAGCTGTACTACCCCCCCCCCCAAATTTCCTTGGGGAATCTAGGGGGTATCAGGAGCCCTCCAGGGCTTAACGAACAGGACAGGACACTAGCCAGACACACAGACAGGACAGGATAGCCCTCCAGGGCTAAACAGACAAGAACAGGACAGGCCAGACACACAGACAGGACAGCCCACAGGAACAGGAAGCCCTCCTGGGCTAGGCTTGGAAGCTAAGGCTTCTTCTGGGCATGACAAGGAGTCAGGGGCCCTCACAAGATCCCTCAGCAACCAACTCCACTTCTGCGACAGGGAGGCAGACGGCTGGAATGGTCTCAACAAGAGGAGCCGCCTGCCCCAGACGAGTCTCCACGGACAAGACATGACAAGGTTATTAAAACTGCTCCTGTGGGCACAACAAGACCGCACTCCTGGCCGTAACGTGTGGACTCGATCCACCGGGACCCAGTACTGGACTGGAGTCAGCTGCGGCCGGTGGGCTTGAGTCAGCGGCGGCCGGCGGGCTTGCCATATGCACTCCAGGCGGGCTTGCCACATGCACTCCAGTCGGGCTAAGGTGAGCGGCGGCCGGCGGGCTAGAAACAGCCACAGCCGGCGGATGGCGGCGATGAAATCCCTGCGAACAACGGGCTAGAGGGAGCCGCGGCCGGCGGCGTCGCTTTTCCTGCGAACGGCGGGCTGAAGAGAGCCGCGGACGGCGGCAGACGGCAGACTGGAGGGGCTTGCTGCCAAACGGACTCGCAGCGATCCCACCGAACTCCCACGCAGACTTGCTGTGGGCTACGGCGGGATGACGAGCGGCGACTTCCATGCCGCGGGACAGACAGACAGGGAAACCAAAAAAATTAAATAAAAACAAAACGGTGAAAAAAGGGGGCGCCGCTTACTTTTTTTAGGTCTGGTCTTCTGTATTATTATTATTATTAGCTATTATCATCATCATCATTATTATTATTATTATTAGCCTATTATTATATTTTTATATTTGTTTTTTCCCTTCATTTTGATGTCTTTACATAATGTTCTGACCAGTTTTGTAAATAAGCCTACTGTAAATGCTCGACATAAAGCGTTGATTATGCTGACTGGAATTTATAGCCTATATTGGAAATGCAGTTTAAAGGTTGAATTTAACATATATTTCTTTTTTTAAATTATTAATATTATAGCCTACTGCCTAGTGTTTCGTTGAGGAATGAATCATTCATGTAGTTTCATTTGTGAATGAAAACACAACACGCTCATTTATCATCACGCACTGGCATAAATAGCCTACAATCATAAAGTAGCCTATTGGCACAATTGTCAGGCGTTTACAGTATTTGCAAAATATATGGTAGCCTAGCAAATAACATAATTATACAGAACGTTGATTAGGTAATGCGATACACGCATTGAAAGGGGAAATAATAAAATATTATATTTATATGAAATAAATATAAAAATATAGCCCTAACAAGTTAATATAACCAAATAATAATAATAATATACAAATATTAAATAAAATGTTTAATGTTAATAAAAATGTTTTATCCATCTCTGATAATACTGGGTTGCTATGGTCACGTAGGTTTGTTTATGCATTAAACTTGTGGCCACGAGAAAAATACGTTGTTCCCTCAACATAAAATTCATGGCCACGAGAAATGGATGTCGTTCCCTCAACATAGCATCTCGAGACCACGACATAATGATGTCGTTACCTTGACAAAACGATCTCGTGGCCACAACATATTATCACGTTCCCACGACTTAATATGTCGTGCCCACAACAAAACTAAGTGAACCGTAGATGGCCCCTCCCGGGCACCGTAGAATCGCCTTATGAAACAGTTGGCCACACTTAACTGCTAAGAACCAACAGTACAGCACCTTGGCAGCATCTTAATAATTGTACATTTCTTTGAGTCTGTTAAGTAACTACTAACAGTACATAATGCTAACATAAATGCATTTTCTTCTTGCTTAAGTGTTATTCAGTGACTTTGGGGTTGTTGATGTCAGATGTCTGCATTTATCCTCAACTTTCTTGAAGTAGAGCTGAAATCAACATGTCTCAAGTGTCTCTGCTCCTAAATCTGATTGTATTATTAAATGCTATTATTCTATATTGTCATTGAAAATGTTAGTGCAGGAATATTTGGTTTTGAGCTCTGGATTTTGACACACAAGGTCATGAGAAGGTCAGGTGTTGCGTCAAATCCAGTGTTTCACTCATCTTCTGCGGTTGGTGATTTTCCACTCCAGGTGTTTTGTGTCCAGGTTTGGTGCTTTTTGGATGATTAGCTGTACTTTGGTTGCCATGGAGATGCTGAGTACTTGAAGAACAGCATACGCTGGATAGTTCTGTCTTCGCTCTTGGCTCTTGATTTCTTTGTAGAATCTTCCAGCTCCTGCAAGGATGCTGCCCAGATGTTTCTGTAAGATGGTTTCTGTTTTGCCTGTGCAAACGTACATGTTTTTCTTCAGTTGTTCAGATTGGCTGTGTGTTCTTTGCGGCTGTGCACACATTTACTTTAGCATACATTTACTTCTCTATAAAGTCTCCAGGCTTTGATCAGCAGAACGGAACAGTTTGCTCAGGGCCTGTGAGGAGACGTTTACTTCATTCTCGATTTTGTCGATGTAGATCCTGGGACAACGGTTGTCACTTTAAAGCGGTTCTACAGCCCTCATGGTGTCCAAACTACACTTCCAACTCCCACACACATTGGCATTCTGCTGTTGAGAAGTCAGCCTACATCTTTTCAAAGTTTTTTTGACTTGTGTCTTTTGGCAGTCAAACATTTTTTTTCTGGTCCTTAAACCCCATCTGACAGTCTCTTTGAAAAACTTGCAGCTATCTTGTTTTTATTCTGCAGATTTTTGCAAAATTCAGAAACCACCTTGAAATTGTCACATTTTCCTCTGGTTTTCATGTTAAAATGTAAACAGACATTTAATAAGCCGGTAAGGGAGTCTATATTCCAGAGCAACATCGGCTATTGTGCCAGTTGGGTTGTGCTTAAACCATTAATGGCACTGTTTTAGATGTTTAATACTCTTTTGAGCATATTTAAATCCATACTACATATTTTTCCCTCATGATCAGTGTATAAAATCTTAAAATACTGCAATGCTTCCACATAGGCCTACTTATGGTCAATATTTTTATGAGCCTAAGGGCCAGTTTTACTAACAGCTTGCGCCAGTGCAAACCGTCTTTTGGCGTTAAAATTGTACTGTCATGTTTTACTAAAGACGCACAGTGACGAATTAGCGCTGAAAAGGCATGGACACAGTTAAATAATAAGCTAAATAATAATCAAAATGTTAATTAATAATGGTATATACTGTAAATAGTGCTAAAATAATACCACTTGGTACTGGATGCCTCTAGTGTGCGTATATTTTTAAGCACAGATACATGCTGTCCACTGTAGATTAGTCATTCTAGAAGCAGTTTCCAGGACCAATTGCGTATGACATCATCGTTCTTGAATCACTGATTCCTGTTACCCTGTATGACTCCAGAATTAAGTGTCTCATTATAGGACGATTTTAAATTGGTCTGTCTCTGTACACCCAGTCCCTGTTCATAACGTCCTTTTATGCCAAAATGGCTGTAAATGCTTCCCTCGCATTCCTCGTAGATCATTATGTCATGTGGTTAATTCCCGCCTGTAGATGTATGTCTTTAGCTTAGTGGGGGTGGGGGGTGATTGTGTCATAGACTGTCAGGAGTAGACAGTTATTACGCCCAAAAGCCCCCATCTACTCTAGCGAGATTGAAACTAGCATGGCTAAGTCAAGTGGAACGGAGGGGAGGCAGGAACCAAGAATCTAGAGCAACGGCACGTCGGGGGGAACTTAAAATGAACACACTTGGTGCTGTCTTCTCCTCCGAGGGAGTCAATTAAGCAGCACACTCAGTATTTCACACCCCCCGGTACCCGAGAGTGAATGTGTGTTGTTATGGCACACCTCTCGACGATGTGACAACACGCTGGAGAGAACGGCCCATGGTCCAGATACGCATCTGTAATTATGCGCCTTAGAGAATATTCCAGAAAGAGAAGGAGAAATTTCAACCAAGATATTAAACAAACATTAAGAGAAAGATTATATACAGTGGAACAAATGATATTTAATTAGATTCATGTTTCACATGTTTATGGTTGATATGATTTTTAAACCTCAGGCAATACTGTAATTACCTTTTATTGTGTTCGATAGCATTGGTATGCATGTTTTACTGTCAGCAGTTAATGATATCTGTCTTTCTGCCTCTGTCTCTCTCTCCCTGTAGGAAACTAATGAGCAAATCCCAGTAGAAGCGCATGTTGCACTAACATCAGGATGAAGTTATTCGCCGCTCAGTGTCAGCAGGCCTCGTCTGTGCTCCACTGAGGATACGCACACCCTCGCTTCCACAAAGCCCTTAACTTCGGTGTCACCGGGACGGCCTGAAACTCTTCGCCCTTGTCTGTTTCATATTCGTCACCCATCGCTGGGGCGCCGCTCACCCCAGCCGAAGCATGTCATCGGTGGGCGTGGCACGATCGCGGCGGGAGACCGCCCGCTCCTGCCCACGTCGTATATCTGAAACTTGCCTGGTGTGGCTGCTGGGCTTGGCACTTCGCCTGGCACTGTCCTCCTGCCAGCGGGCAGACCTCACCGCCGCCAAGCACCCTATGGTCACCACAGGCTATGGGAAGCTTCGGGGCGTACGCAAAGAACTGAACAATGAGATTCTGGGTCCGGTCGAGCAGTACTTGGGCGTCCCCTACGCCACCCCGCCAGTAGGCGAGAGGCGCTTCCAGCCCCCGGAGGCACCAGGCTCCTGGCAGGAGATCCGTAACGCTACCCAGTTTGCACCAGTGTGCCCACAGAACATCCACGGGGTGCTGCCAGAGATCATGCTTCCC
Organism: Onychostoma macrolepis; assembly: GCF_012432095.1. Classification (NCBI taxonomy): domain Eukaryota; kingdom Metazoa; phylum Chordata; class Actinopteri; order Cypriniformes; family Cyprinidae; genus Onychostoma; species Onychostoma macrolepis. The sequence goes on along the minus strand of NC_081164.1, from coordinate 13,829,910 downwards.
GTATGGTTCACCGACAACCTGGATGCTGCCGCGGCTTATGTACAGAACCAGAGTGAGGACTGCCTTTATCTCAACGTCTACGTTCCCACAGAGGATGGTAAGTTTCAGAAACCCATATAGGTTAATCTGTGGTACATTTATGTTTCATCCATATTCATTCTTACTCACTTTAAACATATTTTTACCCACACAAGAAAGCATAGCATGTTCATCCTCCCCAGCTCTGGTGATTGGGAGTGATTGATTCATCTCAAGTGATTCTATCCTTTTCCAGAGCTTACTGTAGTGGTGTGGGGTACAGAGAGATTACGGGACGTAAAACAGAGGATTCAAACTCATTTACAACCATTACACCTTCAAATAAGACAATTTCTTCATAACCCATTCTCGGGATAACCTTGGGATCCTTCTCTTTTTGTTCTCCTATAATAGAAGCTAATCTGTTGCTTGTAATCGCATATAGGGTTTAAGTTAGATTACATGCATATAGTGCATACAAAATGGTAGTTGCCAGAGATAAAGAGAGCAAGAACTCCTTCTAGCGCAAGAGATATTTAACATGCTCCAGTCAGTGATTGTTACTGAAACTGCACAGGCAACAATCTGAGCATGTGCTAAAGTCTCTGATAAATGGGCCTCGCTGCAGTTTGTAAATGGGTTGTGCAGAGACTGCTGGGTAATGTCTCACTGTGCCAGCTCTCAAAATGGGTTGTCATAGTCATGGGAGTGTGGCAGGCAATGTGTGTTTGTTCGAGAGATGAAAGCTCTTCAATGATGAAACCATATACACAGGAGGTCTTCTAATGCTAATAGCACTTTTGCATTTTAGCAACTCTGTGTACTCTTTGAGTGTGTTAATGTGCCTGTCCATTACAGTGAGTCACTAAATCAGTCTTCCTTAATTTGTAGATATACATTCACTAAGTGCTGTAGATTGCAGTTGGATGATGCATCCATTACAGGAGTGATTCTAGAATTTCAGTCTTCGAGCAGCTCATATGATGTAGCTTAGAGAAATACTTTTTCCAAGTGATCACAGGTTTGAATCTTGCTCTAGCTTTGAAAATAAAATAGGTTGTCAATTTACACTTTATTTCGATAGTCCACTTTAGACATTCAACTAACTCTCATTAGAGTATTATTTGACTGTTAGGTTAGGATTAGTGTTAGTTTTAGTAGAATAAGTTGGTAAGTAATTGCAAAATTACTTAAAGTCAGTAGACTGTGTGTTAAGAGACCATCGAAATAAAGTGTTAGCAGATATTAAACACACAGTCTACTCTAATGACTAATAGTTGATATCTAGTTGAAAAGTTATTTAGAGTTCTGTCATGACAACTCTGGGAGAGTTTTATCAATATATATGACAATGTTAATGTGTTTGGTCTTGGCGGAATAGATCTGCTACACTGCTGCTGAGTAGTTGCTACTAGTACCGAGACTTGCTACTGCCAATACATCCACAGACATGCTGCTGTGAGCATGTAGGAAATACTGCTCCTGCACATGTAACATGTATGAAATAACCCCCATATATAACATACATGAAATCACCCCGCAGCAGATCTATACAGGTGGAGCTGGGGGAGGTGGAGGATTTCTGAAGCGTGCTGCAACTGCTACAGCAAGCACTAGCCGAGTATTTGAATGTTGAACAGCAAACTCATTGGCTGCTAATATGAAAGAAACCAATCAGCTGCCCATGTGAATAATCATGTGATTATATCAGATTGAGCTAAAAGATCAGCCTGCGCCATCTAGAGTTTCATGACAGAACGTTATATTTAGTATAGAGTCTGAAGTGGACTATTAAAATAAAGTGTTACAGATTGTCAAGTATATCTACTGTTAATGAGACAGAATAATTTTTGAAGTCTCCATTTAATCTTATTGCTGTCTAGGAGAAGAAATTGCCACATTAAATATCTAATTTGTGCCTTTTCTTTCCTATGAGCTTTCTTAGCAGTTTTCAGCAGTAGATCCACATGTAAAAATCATAAATAAGAATGACTGAGATAAATAATTAGTGATTAATCTTAATCTGAGAGAATTTTCACACAGTAAACTTGGAAACATCAAAAAGTCCATGTGTTATTTAAACAAGAGTTCAAAGAATCAGCTTCTGTGAACAGAAATAGATTTTTCCCTAATAAGAAATAATAAGCAAATCTGGGCCACATAACAAGAGAAGATATTTTTTCATAATTATGAAGATGAATTGCATGTACACACAAGGGAATCTGTGTTTTATGTGTATAAGGTTGCAGTATTTTTACAGACAGCAATGCAGTGGATCTGCAGTATGTATGCAGACGGATGACTGCATTGAAAGTGTGTGAATTTTTCAGACGGGACTTTGATGCTGCCTTTGCAGTGTTAAGATGGGTCTACAACACTAAAAAAACACACACAAAAACCCTCTTGTTCACAGCAACCCAGAAAAACAGTTCCTCCACAGTAAGTGATTAATGCATCTGACAGTGTTGTGGAGGTGTACACACTCTCCACACTCATCACTTCCCATGTTTATGTGTGCCAAGCGCCGCTGCGCTGCTAGTGAGTCTTATCAAAAAATCGTCCAGCACACACTCACTGACGGGGATTCCTACACAGTCACTGCGCTGAGAATCATTCACAGGTTTGAGAGGGATTTAATGGATCTGGACTTGGCGCTTTCACTCCATTTCAGTTTAACATTTGGTAGGTGTTTTATGGTAATGTCGGTGGGGATGCAAGTGTAGTTTACAGCCAAAGGATTAGAAGGAACTGTAATTATCTCTTCTATCTATCCTTCTTGCTCGTTCACTCTCTTTTTCTCAGGCATTTTAAAACTTTTTGAAGAAGCCATAAATATGATGATCATCTTGCAAGGGATCTCCCTCCTAAAGCCCATTTATGCTGAGTGTTAAAAATTAGTATGCATGATATTATAAACAAAAAATGGTTGCTGCTCATTTAGCGTTCTCATATTCACTCAGAATTAATTTGATCAGATTAAATTTTTTAACTCTAATTCGGAGCTGACAATATGCATTGCATAGACAGATAGTTAGATAATCATAAAATTCAAATGACAAGCATCTTCTCACCTCTAATCTTCTCTTGTATTAGAACATAAAAGTGATCACTCTCTCTGTGAATTTGAAATTGAACTAATAAAACAAATCAGCCACAATTAGTTTAGTCAGTTTATGTGATTAATGCTTAATTGGAAATGCTAATTCAATGCTACGTCCAGTTTAACAGCCAATATTGTTTCATTTTTATTGCGATGCTGGCAAGGCCGCATTATATTGATATTCCTAAATATTTCGGGAGGAATTCTCACACAGTTAATTGCGTCTGCTGATAGTGCTGTTTATTTGCTCATTCTGCTTACTTTGTTTAGCACCAGATGAGGCAAATGTTTGGTTTGTCAGTATATTTTTATCCATCTCTTCCCATTTCTGCTATTTCAGCTCAGATCACTTCATGTATAGACTTCATTCAAATTTGTTGAATTTATTTCAATTAACTTTCAATTATTAGCTCATAATTTTTGATCAATGTGTGCATCGTTTGTGCATATTGTTAATTCATTGTTTCAAAATCTAACCAAAAGCCATGACACCATTGCTTACTGGTTTCTTTCTAAAATCAATTTGCATACTGAATTGCATTTGGCCTTGTTTTCTTCTCTTTAATCTGCAGAGACTGCACAGAAGCCACATTATGTGTGTTGATTCTAATGCACAGCCGGCAGAAAACAAGACTGGGTGTCATGACAAAGCCAAAGTTTAAGGAGCTTGCAGTGTGGCATTTCATTTATGCAGAACCAAAGCATAAACCTAAATTCACCTAAAAATGTAACACTATTCATTCTCTGCCATACAAGCACTGGTATTTCCTTCAGGCATGTGGCATTTGACTCTGAAAAAACGTGACGTACGACTGCGCTTCAGAAGCAGAGGTGGGGCCGCTTCTCGGTCACGTCAGGGGAAATTTGATTTCACCCAGACGTGTTTTGTCAAGCAGATTGAAGCGTGACGCTCACTTCTCTTCATTCAAGGCTGCGCTCCAAATAAAAAATCCCTTTAATACAATCAATAAGGTGCGCAGCTAAACAAAAAGATGGTAACAGTTCAATAGTCAATTGAAGCTTGGCAGTATTATGTAAATGTAGATTTGCTTAGCGGCAACTGCAGGTTGGGAGAGTGTTGCATTTGGGGTCTAGTGATGTTGGTGAAGGTTAATAAATAAATAACCAGTTGGTCGACGCTGCAGAAGCACTATGGTGTCAATAGTTTTTGATGCAAGAACAAACCTCAAACTAATGCTGCTATTTCTGCCGTCCTAGCAGCCCTTGATCGGGTGAAAATTGGATCAGGATTCTTCTGCAGGAGAACGAGAGATGGAGAGAAAGAAACAGAGAGGCAGCGAGGGAGAGCGTGTGTACATAAGATGCATATGCTCCTATTGTCTTCTCATTCTCCTCTAATTGGCACAAGTGTATAAGATTTGCTCTATTGTTTGTTTCAAAGGAGAGGTTTCTGCCACTGTGGGTCTGCTGGTAAGGCTGCATGTGATAGAGATGCTGAATTATGGCCCACGCTGATCAATATTCAATCAATGATGCTGGTGATTGATGACCCGGCCGTGACACACAAGCATGCACACACTGGCCATGCTCCTCATCACCATTCTAGTGCAGAGTTTTCGAATAAGCAAGCTCAGTATGTACAAAATATCTTCAAATTATATCCCAATAAATGTCAGGAAATTGGCAGAATTACACAGCAAGAATTTCTGATATAATGACAAGGAATCTGTTGTATCTACAGTTAGAGATCGGAAAAATTGCAAATTAGATCTCTCTAAAGGTGCACTTAGTCATTTTTTGATCAAATGATGGACACAGTCACATGAGTAGCCAAATAAAAGCTAAAATAATTCAGTTGTCAAAAGGACAATTTTTTTTTTTTTTTTTTTAAATCATGTAAAATAATATTATGGTTTATGATTGATAAGTGTTATTAAATCACCCACATTAACAGGTGTGGGAAAAGTTTTGGACCTTGCTCCAGTTACGATAGGAATTTGATTATTGAAAAGATTTTGATGCATCTAAGTATTCCAAAAACCAACTTTTGTATAGCAAAAACATGAAGCTAATATTAACATCTTCCACTCACATTCATATTATGTCTCATGCAGATGTCTTGCTTATATTTTTATTTTTCTCAGTGACATGGTGAATATGGATTCTTGTATAGAAATTAATGAAACTCGTAACTTTTATCGTGGTGGTTATAAGAATTGAAATCCTTTCTTATATATAAATGAGACATTGGCCAGTCAGTTTACTCTAGAATGCATTAGCATGCATATTAGCTGGACCAGTGTGAAAATAGTCGTTTTTAGCTTATAAAGCTAAATAGGCTATATTTTTTTATTATTATATTTATATTTTATTGTTAGTTATTGAAACATAATCTTGTCAACCAGTTTTGTAAATTTCGGACTTTCTACACTGTACAGCTACTAGAGAATAGCTGCCTGGGGCTGTTATCACAATGGCTGCCGAGAGAACTGATTTTGCCTAACAGGGACAGGGATTTTAAGAGAAACATCTGAAACAAAGTTAATGCATAACTGAGAGCAAATCTGGAGCAGCCTCAAGAAAAAAAAAGTGGATGTCTGAATTGAAGTGGATGTTGTGATAGCTGTAGATAGGCTTGATTCACCTCTGCGATGAACTATCAACTCATGCTGTTCACCAACAAACACAGTTTCACAACCATGCAGCTGTTCAGAAAAGCAGAACACATGGCTAAACACATCTGAATCCAGAACACCGCATTCATGCAGCTTCTGAGTGTGTGTGTTCATAAAATGTGACAGGATCAAATGTGTTTGTATTTGTCTAGTCAGTGGAATGTTTTGAACCCAAGCCCAGGGTAGATCAGATATCAGTTATATTGATGTGTTTGGCCGCAGCCGTGTTGTATGTGGTGGTTTAAGAGCTGTGACACCGTCCACCTCCCCACAGTGTACAACAGCTGGCAAACCTCTACGATATACACATCTGCATCACGGCACAAACACCCGTATAAACCCAATCGCCGGCATACATATGTGCCTAAAGCCACTTTGCCACAATCATAACATGTAGGGTGACATGCACACACACATAGAGTAAACAGTCATTTCTTACTGGGACAAGGGTTGTAACCAATGCTGTGGATCATGACAATCCCCTGCAGGCAAATCTCCCATTATACTGTCTCCTTCTCTCTCTCTCTCCCATATTTTTCTTTCCCCCCTAAGTACAGTACAGTCCAGCTGCATACGAAAATTTGTCTTGCTGTTTTCCCTATCGAATCACTCTAAACAACTGCGGGCAATTCAGTGAGAATTAATTGTGGCCACTGATAGCGGCACTTGTTTGCACACGCTGTTTGTTATTGTACCGCCAGAGTCATATTGAACTAAACAAGTTGCACAAATCAGGTAACGGTGCAAATGTGTAACTAAGTCTTGTGCTGAATGCAGTTTTCATGATGCAGTTTCCACTTTTCTGGGGGGTTTTTTTTGTTTTTTTTTTGTTTTTTTGGGTCAAATCTCACAGAAGCTCACGTCACCCCAAAATCAAAAGGAAAAAATACGAAATTATTATTATTTTCCATGAAGCAATACAAGCCTATTTAGGACTTTTTTAAGCATTCTGGCATTCAAAATAATCATACAGGTATCTCTGCCTAAATTGCCATTACCAGAATAAAACGGGATGTTTTACTTGTGAATTGATTGTATTTCTCATAATTCTCAAGGGTGATTTATTACACACACACACATACAATATACTGTATATATACTGGGTATTTACAAATTGCAGTCCATTGCCGATTCCAAATTACATGACAAAAAGTTAGTAACGTTAGTAACGTAATGCATTATATATATGTATAATCAGACTACTTTTATATTACTTTTGAGCTAACTCATTTAACACATTGATTTAAATAAGATAATACTGTACCATATTGATATTAAAATGCAAATAAAATATATTCCATTCATTAACAACGTGAACTGAATTAAACATCATATAATGTCACGGTTTCCCATTCTGGGGTTCGCAAAGGAATTCGCAATTGAAATAAAAAGCTAATAATTAAGTCATAAAAATGTAAAATTAAAATGAATTATTTTAAAATAATACCAATCAAAATAAAATGAAATATTTTATTTGTTTACCTCCATGTCATGTAAGCATTTTAGAAAGGAACATTTAAAAGATGAAAAAGAATAAGTAAGAATCAATTAATTTTGAATATTTTATTGCTAATGTGTGAATTTATGTAATCAAGAAAAAAGTAAGTGTAGTCTAATGATGAGTATTTAAAAATGTAATGTACTGTAATTATGAGTACATGATTGTTGGAATCTGATTACGTAATCCAGATTTCATGTAATCAGTTACTACCCAGCTCTGAATATTAGGCACCAAAAACCTTTCAACGTTGATAATTATAAGAAATGTTTCTTGAGCAGCAAATCAGAATACTAGAGTGTATTATTTTTTTTATTTTTTTAAAGCAGCATTATTTAAAAATATATTAAAATTCTGATACTGTAATGGGGGAATGCAAAAAATAAATAAATAAATAAATATCGCTTCTAAAAAAAATGCTATTTTATATAGGCCTATATGTTATGTAGGGGTATATATATATATATACTACCAGTCAAAAGTTTTTGAACAGTAAGATTTTTCATGGTTTTTTAAAATGTTTTATTTCTTCTGCTCACCAAGCCTGCATTTATTATATATACATTGTGAGCATGTTCAGCTTTCTGCTTCCTTTCACTTTTTTATTATTGTCAGTTTTCATCCCTATGATATTCTTGCCCCCATATATGGCCTGGGTCTCTCCTTCAACCTGTTTTATTGTGCTTCAGGCAAAACGTCTGATAATTAATAGTAATAGCATCTGTCTTTCAACCATATGATTTGAGATATCAATTACGTCTGTAGTACAAACGATGAAGGATGCGTCAGTGACACAAACCAAAGTTCAGTGCTTAGCAACCCTAAGTATATGAGCAATAGTAGTAGTGTCATTTGCCATGGCACGTACCACTAACAACATGGCAGCCCCTCTTTTACAGTGAAAGGTCTATTAGAGCCAACAGCTCTACACAGATGCACACACATCTTTTATCTCCAGCTGTGCTCTGTGTGGGAAGGCAGCTGTGTTCTCGTCTAGCCGACTGTGTTAGTCCCTGCCACAGTTCTGCCTCCGCCAAACACCAAGAATCCTCCATTTTTATTACCAGTTCGACGAGCGTTTACCGTCCATACGCTTTATTAAAAGCTATATTTCAGAGCACAGCATGATGCGGCAGATGCAGACAGCTCACCAGAGAGAAAGAGCGAACGAGAGATAGATAGAGCGCGACAGGAGAGCGAGAGAAAGTGGAAGAGAAGGATGACACTTGTTTGAGTGGGAGCAGCTGGGAGATTGCTAGCAGTAACTGAAGGTTTATGTCATATAGATATGGACAGTCTTCTTCTCACTCGCCCATGGGTAATGAACGGCAAAGAAGCACGGCTCCGTGCACTCATACGCACACACGTGCTCAATGACCTCATTTACAAGGAGCTCTTGGAGACGATTACGACGGTGATTCGTCCCTCTCCTGAAATTTCACTGAAAAACTGGCCATTACATCATGTCACTTGAGGCTGCGCTCACCTCCTTACTGGGTGACTTTAAAAACAACATGAAATGGTATCCGCAACCCATTTCGCTCCTGTAATATGACATTTTTGAGTGAAACAGAAGGTTTAGCGGGAATAGTGATGTAAGGTGGGGCTTGATTGCATCCATCAGGATTTGATTGGATGCTGAAAAGTGGGATATTATATTACAGCTAATATTGTTTTCCATACTCTCACAGTTTTGTTTATATCCAAAGGTGTCTATATCATAATACATGGAGAAAGCTTGCAGATAGAATTTCCATTTCCATTTTTTTAAACAAATTATTTTATTCAGCAAGGATGCATTAAATTGATCAAACGTGACATTTGCAAAGTAACAAAATATTGCTATTTCATATAAATGCTGTTATTTTTAACAACAGAGAATCCTAAAAAAATGTCACAGTTTCCACTCAAATATTAAGCAGCACAACTGTTGTGATAACAGTGATGATAATAATAATAAATGTTTCTTTAGCACCAAATCAGCATACAAAGAAGACTGGAGTGATGATTAATGATTAATATTTGTATTAATACTAAATTAATATTTCACAGTATATTAATAGTAGTTATTGATTTTTAAAATGCAGCCTTAAGAGACACGAGACTTAAAAAAAATATATCCCTTAATAAAGATCCCTTAATCCTACCCCAGACCTAAACTTAACAACTACCTTGCTATTAATAAGCAGCAAATTAAGAGTTTATTGAGGCAAAAGTCATAGTTAATTCACCAAGCCCTTCACTAGAGTGAAGCTGTGACGTGCAAGGCAGCAGACTGGAAAATGCAAAAAGTCTATATTTTATGCTTTTAAGATCCTCCAAAAAAGAACCGGGTACTGCTAAAACATCTACTGTGATATTGTATATCGCACGGATACACTTTCTACGTTTGTTTACGCTTTGATTTGAACGAAAACAGCGTATCCGGTATGCGGCTAACACAGAACAGCGTACGTTGCTTGCGTCCAGCGGATATTCTCCAAAATGGCTCTACGCTGAAGCAGAGGAGACGAATTGTTGAATAAAGTCAATGTTTTTGTTTTCTTCGCGCAGAAAAAGTGTTCTTGTCACTTCATTAAATTCAGATTGAACCACTGATGGCAGATGGAGTATTCTGACGATACTTTTCATACTTTTCTGGGCCTTGACAGTGTTAATTCTGGGGACAGTCACAAGCCTCCCAGTTTTCATCCAAAATATCTTAAATTGTGTTCCCGAAGACGAACGAAGCTTTTACGGCAAAATTTTCTTTTTGGGGTGGAGTAACTCTTTAACAGTTACCTTACTATTAATAAGCAGCAAAGTAGGAGTTTATTGAGGCAGAAGTCATAGTTAATAGTTTGTTAATAGTGAGAATTGGACCTTAAAATAAAGTGTGACCGAACAAACCATACCATGGTCGCATGACTTCAACGTCACTATCATTAAGCTTTTGACAACTCTTTATGTAAAACAAGAAAGTCTGAATAGTTTGCAAGACCGTAAGTATAAACACAAAGAGGCTGTAAACTCGGACTAGTGAGTAGATGAGTTTTCCTGTTCGGCGTGATGATGTTTAGTGTCCCTGACACCCTCCATAGTCCCACAATTTGTGCTTAACGGGTTTGGGGAAAAAATAACGTGATTAGCATGTCACGCATCAATTTCATTTTGAAGGTGTCCAGACAAATTACTTCCCGAAGGCTTGATGTGTCACGCCTGGTTAGGACACTGTGTTAGTTACTGTATTCCATCCAGCCACTAGTGCAACAAGACATTTCATTGGTCATGTGGTTTGTAATTCCGTAGTGTTGTGCTCATAAGCCCCGCCCACATCAAAATTTCACTGATCAAATTTTGCTCCACATATCTGAATATTAAACATCAAACATGCTTTGACTGACCAAGATTGTGCAGTATTTTTGCTTTAAGAATGGACAGAGAAAATACTGCCGCTGGAAACTGGACATGTCACGTCTGGTTAGGACACAGTGTAAGAGTTAATACAAAACAGAAAGAAAGAAACTGCTGTAGCTATTGTTTAATGGCTCATCTAGAGTCTTTAATGGAGGGGAGATATATATTGAGCACATGACATCAGCCCTTCAAGGCAGATTGCTTTCATGTACTGTTTTTCTAGGTCTGCTCCCCTTGCAGACAGTGAGAGGGAGACAGAGAGATAAAAAAAAAAAAAAAAAAGCAGAAAGAGAGACAGAGAGAATATACTGAAGACGTCTCTACACGGCAAGCCTGTCAGAGAGGACAAACCTGCTGGTTACACTGGGATGGCGTACTGCCGGGTTTCCTGTCACGCACTCCTGTCAAAAAATACCAAATACACATTCGCTCACACACACTTTCTCAGGAAAGAAAGTGTTTACTGCACAAACTGTTCAGCGGCTCAAGATGCACGCTGCCATCTCTCAGACTGGGAGTAACGCCACAGAGCCTGGTTTTTCCTTCCTGACTGTCACCGCACCAGGCGCTCACCAGCCCACGTACCACCCAAGACTCATCCCACGTAAATGATCTTTCCTCCATTTTAAGTCTTAATTATCATGCTTTCCGCTCTACTTCCACACCAACGGCATCTCTCGTTTCTTCTTTCACTTAGAGGGGAATTCTAGGCCTTAGTTTTAAAGCTGGTGCATCGTCTTCAAAGGCCAGCAGGATTAGGTTTCTCGGAAAAGCCTGAGCCCTAATGGAGGCAGTAGACCATACAGTCGGAAGCAGGAACCAGTAAAACAGTGAAAGCTTGATCTCCAAATGCTTTAAGTGTCGATAAAGTGCTGACGTTGCTGAGACTTAATCACACACACGCGCGCTTGTTCCATACTCCCATCAACCTGTCTCCTGCTCTCCAGCCTTTACTGGAAGAACTGACCCGAGATGGTGAATTGAACTGAAAATCACGTCAGCATTGATCGAGTCTCAAAGCTTAAGTGCAACTCAGGAGATTCAGCTCAGAGGAACATGCGAGAAGGTGCACACACTCGACTATATAAGGAATGCGCATGCGTCTGAATAAAGTAGGGTGTAGGATTGACTTCTTCACTTTCCCTCAGAAATGACTCCAAAAAAACTTTTTTTTCAGTGTACTTAAAGGTATGTAATGTGTATATGTTAGTATATGTTTGTTGTGCCTTTTTTTTCCCGATAGGAACTGATAGTCCCACACCAAACTCACACAATACAGTGCAACAGTGACCGTCCACTTTTTCATTGAACTTGGTTATGTAAGTATTTTTCCCATAGATATTTAAAAAAAAAAAAAAAAGTCTTTAACAATTAAAAGCCATGAGGAAAACCAGCAAGCTATGAGGTGAATCACATAAACTTCAAAGCTACAAGGCCGAGTACTTTATTGTGGTAAAGAAGAAGTATCATATAATTGAATTAAAAACTATGGGTAAATATAGATCTATGTGATTGCATTTATTGTGTTTAATGGGAAACTAGTGTGAGATTCGAGAAATATTAATGACATTTTTTTCTGCAGAATCATGGGGAATGCAGTTTTTACCAGTAATTCTGCTATAAAACATGATTATTTAAAAAGTAACTTAAAATAAAGTGGACTGATAGCGTCAACAGAAGCGTATACCATCGATTAACAACCTCGCAGCTCACAGTATGGCTGTTTTTAAAGGCTTATAAGTTATTTTTAAAAATCAATTCCCCTATGGCGAAAATGAAGTGGATTTTTACTACTGGAAACTAACTGTTGTGCTGTTTTTTTAAGCCAGCATTTCTGTGTTGGGCTGGTCTGGATTCTCAAGCAGACTACATCCGAAATCATGCAGTGTCAAAGCCTCACGCTTCAGAATTTTAGCTCAAACAAACTGATCATTTGAAAGACTCCTTTCATATAACATGCACGTTTTGTATTTGAACTTTGCACAAAAATCAACATACTAATGGTGTGCTTTTATTTATTTCTGCAGTATTGAAAAATGATTACTATACTGAAAATATGACACTTTCCCTTTAAATGAAATTGTGAATGTATGTGCTTCAAGAAAAAAATCAGGTGAAGAGCATTTGAAGTCATTTATGAGAATACCGTTGTGCTGTATATATGTGCATTATGTGTAAGCTGGACAGACAGGGTGAGAATTATATGCACAGCAATGACAAATGGGGTTTGTGTGTGTGTGTGTGTGTGTGTGTGGTCTATTGGTGTGGAGAGCCTGTGTAGCAGATAAACGGTAAATAAATGGAGACGATTTCTATCTCGTCTCTTACAGGCCCACCGCCAGTACTGAGAGAGGGGGTAGGGGGGTCATACTGATAATACCCATTAATGGCTGTCGCCACACAGACATTTAGCATTTAACCTGAGTTAGCGACAGATGCTAATGTGTCTCGCTGCACTAGATCCTCTCAGCTCCAGTCCTGAAGAAGCCAGTGACAGAAAGCTACTATTGCAATACAAACTAAAGCACCTGCTGATAAATGCTAGGATCTGTTTCAGTGGGGTGAATGAGACCAGAAATGAGAAGAAACTACAGATTAATAACTAGAAGCAATCAGACTTTTACATCAGATCTGACTTTCAATACAGTTTCATCCAGCACCTGAATGTCAATACTATAGCTGCATGCTAACTATAGTTTACATAATGTCATAGTTACAACAGTTATTCTTTCAATAAAGTTGTTTATAAAAAATGCTGTTGTTTTGTGAGGGTATGTTTCAAATATCATGTACTGTACCAGGCTTTTAGTATGGTATTTCAAAGCCCTAGAAAGAATTCCATGGTAATACCGTAATAATCGTTTAATATTATGGTATATTTATATAACCAGTATATTACGGTATTTATATTATATAATAACATTTGATAATATTTTTGTATTTAGTAATTAATATATATATATATATATATATTTTTTTTTATAATTTTGTTATGTTTGGTGTATTTTTGTTATGTATTAATGTTTGGTGTTTTTTATATTATAATATATTTTTTATTAATTTTTATTCTTTTTTTTCAGATTATTTATTTCATTTCTAATTTTCTACATTTTCTTCTAAGTTTACATATTCCATCTAATATTTTATTTCAGCTTTATTTCAATTGCTGCAAATGATTTTTAATAGTTTTACTTTAACAATACTGATGGTAACATCCAAAAACCAGGTTGCATCATGTATTATTATTATTATCTGTAACATTCATTTGATGAAATCTATGGCTACCATGGTTACTTTTGATGCAGAAAAAAAAGATCGAAAGGAGACATAGTCGAGTTTGTTGTAATTTTTCACATTTCGAATGTAGTCCACTTTTTGTTTTTGTCCGTTGCTCTGCAATGTGAAAAAGAGCCAGTAAGCCTGATTTGGCTTAAAATTCCACTCTGCACAAGATACTGATATTGTCTGTAAATTTGAATGGATAAAATGTTCATTTATAGCTATAAATGTATGTCCTCGGCAGATGCTTTCTTAAGAGCATTACACAAGACGTTTGTTTATTTGTTTGTTTGTAAGACAGGAAAAGAGAGATCACAGTTTCAGCAGTCTTATCCTGTGAGGGGGAGTTACTGTCCCACAGGACATTAAGTCGGAGGACTCCTGAGGGCCGTTGCACTAAACGCAGCTTTGCTACAGTGTTTCCACATGTCTCATCACTTTCTCTCTCTGGGCACAAAGAAAGATGGCTGGACATTTGTCATTGAAAGCCTGGCATATAACGAACGAGTGAGTGTGGATGGAAAACTGTGGAAGAAAAGTGACAACATTGTAGCTGCTAGTGGGGATGTTAGCAAGTGTCACACCACCATCAGTTTCTCTCTCTCTTTCTCTTTCTATGAGTTTGTTGTCTGTTTTGCTCTTCTGCTTTGGCTGCTGTTTTTGATTCTTCTTTTAAATTGGGACACATGATCTCTTGCTAGTTTGTCATTTTTCTTGTTTTGCTGTTTTGGAATTTTTTGCTCTTTTTGTTTCAGCGCAGTAAAATCTTTTTGAATTTTGTCTTTTCTCTTTCCCCCCCTTTTTGTCTTAACCCCAGGTCCGCTCACAAAAAAACACGATGAGTCTTCGATGAACAGACCGAGGGACGAAGGTATTTTTCTTGCATGTTTTTCCCTTTTTGTCTTGTTTTTCAGACTCTTTTTTGGGGGGTTGTAATGTGTGCCATTATTTCTCTTGATTATTTTGTCTAGTATGTTTTTGCATTTTGCTTCTAGCTCAACTAGCCACAGGCACAAACACCTACATATGCTCAAGCATACATGCACTACTTCATGCACTGCTGATGTGGTCATTTGTGCTGCATATATTTTGAATCTCTTCTCAAGACAAATGATTCTTACATCATTTTATTACAACGGTTATTAAGATTTCATTATACGTTTGTGTCCTTTTTGATGAATGGCAAAGGATTAGCCAGAAATCAATAAACTACAAATCCCATCAGCCCCCTGTGATTTAGTGCAATCTCATTGGCTGACATGCATCCGGCTGAGAATGCAGTAGAGTAGCTAATGCAGTAAGCCTGTAAAAGACAACAGGCTGGATTTATTGCTTCTAGGAGCAGAGAAAAATATATTCTGAATGTTCTAATAGTATTTAAAATGACTTAATACTATATCTTAATATTTCCTAGAATTTATTAGTACAAAAATCAGTTGCTGACTAGCTCTTGTTGTGTATATGTGTGTGTTTACAGCATATACTGTTGTGTCTGAGCTCATTTGTGTGTGTGTGTGTGTGTGTTTGTGTATGTGGGTGTCCTTGCAAATGTGTGTGTGCATGTTGTTCACTCCATGTAACACTCTTTCGCAGTTTCCACTAAATGTGTGTTTCTGTGTTATGTTCAAAAACAAAAATCTGGCAGCTGTGGCTGCCAGAAATTGACAGCATTTGGTGCCTGTATATTTTGCAGTTTATGACAGTAGGCTATATATATATTTTAATTTGCCAACCCATAGGAAGTACTTAAATCTGCTTTGTACTAAATATATTGATGTTCATAATAATAATAATACGTATTGTCAAAGTAGGTCACATGATGGCGATTAGATCATAAAAATCGGCCTTAACATGAACCACAAACATGTATTCTCTAGTGAAAAATAAATATACTAAAATGTATTTGAAATACATTTATTTCATGCTAAGTATACTACAAATACATTTACATATTTATGTGATTAATAAAAATACATTGCAATTGTACTTGTGGTATACTAAACTGGTATGCTTAAAGTCTGCTAAATTCGAACAACTAATTTTGTACTTAGTGCATTTTAATTGGGAAGAAGTAGTGCTGAAGTTCAATTAAAGATATACTGGAGTATATTTGATTGTTAAAGTGGAACTATTGCAAGTAAACTGTAGGTACACTTTAAATATCTTGCATTTAAAGAGTGATATTTTTCAAAGATCATACAAACCTCATCAATAGTGAATTTAGGCCTAATATTGTGCATTCTGCAGAAGTACTAAGTTTTTATATCAGCAAGTCTCAAGAAATATGTCAGTAAATACAAGTATGTTAATAGATTTGAACTATACTTAGTATGAAATTAATGTATTTTAAATATATTACTATATTACTAGGGTATACATTTTTAAATTAACTAAACAACATAAAAGTGAACACATGTACACAGGTAATAAAATAAATCAGAAGGAATATTACTTTTTTTTTTTTTTTTTTTTTAGTAACTGAAAAGTGCAACCCGGGTACTTATTCTTTAGTGGGGAGAACACTATACTTTCTGTAAAAAAAAAAAAAAAACATTTACTCGCTGTCATGATATGCCAAAATTTTATGACTTTCTTTCGTTTGTTTAAAAAAATAAAATAAATAAGGTTTGTATTAATTGATTTTTATCTATGCAAATCCATTTACACTGAATGGAAACTGAGAATTTTAAGCTTCAGATGCAAAGTCACCATAAAAGTAATCTACATGACTCTCATTCCAAACCTTCTAAAATCATACTTTTAACTTTACATTTTAAGTTGTTATTCACTACAAATCTGTCTACCCTAGTCTCACATAATCAGATCTGTAGGCTCTGGACTCCATTACAGCTATTAATGGTCCAGGAACTGGCCAAGAGGTCATCTGACAGACAAGTGAAGCAGCCAATCACAGTTTGTTTTATTCAGCCTCATGTTTTGGAAAGTGAAAATGTAAAGTTGATGTCCCTACAATAACAGACCAGCATACAACTAATAAATTCATTCAAGAACGTTGTGCAAGTTTACTACAACAGTGGCACAGAGTCTGCCTATACTTTTAAAAGTCCAGCATTTAGTTGATCATGGTAACTGATCATTGTCACAATTGTAAATACAACTTTTTTCTTCCACAAGGGAGTTTAGTGTCACAGCGGGTTTGTTTCCAGGTGTGTCAAAATGCAACATACACGTTTCTCAGAAATCCTGTAAAATTCAACCAATCAGATGACAACTACAAAACTCCCGAAATGTTTCTCATTTTGTTTGCCTTATGCACCCGATGTTCAGCCAACAGTCAATGGGAACGATGTCTGAGGCTGAGACTACTTAAACCCTGACATATATGTGACCCTGGACCACGTCACTTTTTTAAAATTGAGATTTATACCTCATCTGAATGACAAATTAATAAGTTCTCCATTAATGTATGGTTTGTTAGGATCGGACAATATTTGGCTGAGATACAACTATTTAACAATCTGGAATCTGAGTGTGCAAAAAAATCGAAATATTGAGAAAATCACCTTTTAAAGTTGTCCAAATGAAGTCCTTAGCAATGTATATTTCTAATCAAAAATTAAGTTTTTATATATTTACAGTAGGAAATTTACTAAATATCTTCATGGAACATGATCTTTACTTAATATCCTAATGATTTTTGGCATAAAAGAAAAATCGATCATTTTGACCAATGCAATGTATTTTTGGCTATTGCTACAAATATACCCCAGCGACTTAAGACTGGTTTTGTGGTCCAGGGTCACATATGGATTTCAAGAGATTTCATTAGAGAAGGAACAACGTCCATTTAATAAGCAAATTAGTTTTTTGACTCTTTGACTGAGTTCACAAAACCTTTCTGAATAAATTGTTCATGAATAAACTTAATAAATTCATAAATTGTTCATGAATAAATTGAATAAACTGAATAAATGCACTAAAAAGAGCAACCAGGACATTATTCAAAATGTATTCTTTTACATTCCACGGAAGAAAGAAAGTCATACAAATTTGAAACGGCACAAAGACAAGTAATTAATGGCAATAAATCTTATTTAAATTAATGTTCCCCTAAAATTCTCAAAAAAAAAAAAAAATTTATTGGTTTTTATATCATATATATTGTATAGTTTTATTTTTAAAAACACTATATATATATATATATATATATATATATATACGTATATGCACACATTACTTACAAAAAACATATTTGAATATTTAAATAGTATTTCACAGTAAAATTCCATGTATTGTGTCATCAAATTTATATATATATTAAGATAATAGATAGTTAAGCAATTACCAGGGTTTTACAGTATCATTATTCAATGCTCTTTCCATTTAAAAAGACTATCACTCTTTATAGCATACATGTCTGTGCATGTGCAGGGCTCGCACTCTATGCACTGAGTTCTCGGATTCCGGGCGTCTCTAATTGCAGAGGTTTAAATAGAGACACTGCCAGCTAATCCAATTTTGCGTCTCTGAACACGGGAGAGAAGAGGAGAGGAAACGCACAGCAGTGACGGAGGAAAGGAGGAGAATGAAAGAGAGGAGAGATGAAAGAGAGGAGGAGAGGGGGAACGCTCAGATCACCAATTTGAGAGCACGGAGGGGGAGAGATCCCTAAAAAAACCGTCGTGATAAAGATGAGTATATGATGAAATGAGATTCATGGAGCTTTGAAAGTGAGAGAGGATGTGTGGGCGGCAGACAGGAACAAGAAGGGAGGGACGGTCGTGGTGCAAAAAGGTACGCGTTTTCTCACAACACACGAGAGCCGGTGGCTCACGGGGACCAGGGTTCGAATCCGTCGAGTCCCGATCCCGTTCCCCCCCTCTCTCTGCCTTACTTTCCTGTAAATAACGTCGAGTAAAGCCCAGACCGAAAAGAACAAAAGATGGAGCGGTGTAGAAAGTCCCATAACGAGAGCAGAGATGCAAAGATGAAGGCAGAGAGTTGAGGAGAGGGGGAGAGTAGAAGGAAAAGCAAGAGATCAGAGGGAACGAGGGAGGGGGAGGTGCGGCATAGGAGAGGAAGAGAGAGAGAGATGCAGGCTTGGAGGAGGAGAGACAGAATAGCGTTCTTGTATTTTGAGGATGTTTTGAAGCGAATAGGATACTAAGGCCTCTGTTGAAAGGATCTGGGCGTTGTGCTTGCTCTCTCACTCCCTCTCTCTCTCGCTCTATTTCAAACTCTTTCCATCCCATATTGAGGCTAACGCATTGCATACGGTCTCTCTCTCTTCCTGTGTCTCCCCATTCTTCCCTCGTTCACTCACACACACACAAAGATTATACTCATGGATTCGTAAGCAGGGTTGTCCCAGATAAGATGTTTGTGGATTCTGTGTGCTTCTCTTCGATGCATCACACACAAAAAATATCTCAATACTGCAGCGAAAAAAGAAAAAAAAAGTCAGTTTGGAGAAATCTGCTTTTACAGCATTTAATTCTACATTTATTCAGTATTATTTACATTAAAGGGGTAGTTCACTCAAAAATGAAAACCCTAGCATCATTTACTCACCCTTGTGTACTTTTCTTTCTTGCTTGGAACACAAAAGCAGATGTTTAGCTGAATGTACAAGATGCTCCATTTAGTGAAAGTAAGAGTTTTGTCACATGTTTTATCAGGCTTTATAAAAGCAGTCCAAACGACTCGTCGAACGATTGATGACTAAATTTAAATTCACTGAAAGCTTTCACGCAACATTTTGCTTGAGGAGTCTTGGTCACCATTCACTTTTATTTAATCACAAATAGGTGCTTGGACATTCTGATAATTGATTCCTTTTGGGTTCCATGGAAGAAAGAAAGTCATACAGGTTTGGAATGACATGAGCATGAGTAAATGATTAAAATTTATTTTATTCTCTTAGGTGAACTATGTAATATTTGCATATATGCCAGTACGATCAAATAATACTTGAATCTCTTCTGATTAAAAATGGACTTGCGTGTATATTAATATCAGACTCGCCCAGAGGAAAATTGTTGAGCTGTTAGAGTTCTCAATTATGATTTAATCTTTGTTTCTCCTAATTATCCCGTGGAGAAGTAAAAATGAGACAATAGCTGACATGTGTAGGTATGGCATGTGACATGTATAGGTACATACCTAGAAAATAAATGCCCATAGCATTATATTTGCAAGTTTATTATTTGGTCTTGAAATAATTTGATGAGAGACATTCATATTGAAATCATCTTGGCAGATCTGAGTTCAGTTGGAGACATCTTTATAGTAAAAACAGTATTATTGTGAAATATCATTGAAATGGAAAATTTTAATTTAATATATAAAATTTCTATTTTTTTTATTTTTTTATATTTTTAATATATTTTGAGAATATTAGAAATCTATTACAGAATATATATTAGAAATATATTAGAAAATAATCTAATTTGCTCCTCTAGAAATATTTCTGATATTTCTGACTGTTATTAATGTTAATGTTTTTGTGGAAACCATGATACTTTTTTTCCAGGATTCCGATCAAAAGAATAGCATTTATTTAGAGTAGGAATTGGTAGAGTAGAAATTTGTAGCATTATAAATGTCTTTACTGCCACTTTGATCAATAAAATAAACAAAAGTATACATTTATTTTAAAACAATCTCTAAAAAAAAAAGTAACACTTTAGTATAGGGACCAGTTCTCACTAACTAGTTGCTTATTAGCATGCCTATTATTAACATATTGGCTATTTATTAGTTCTTATAAAGCATTTATTCTACATGACCATATTCTACATCCCTATCCAATACCTAATAACTACCATACTATTAATATGCAGCAAATTAGGAGTTTAATGAGGCAAAATTCATAGTTAATGGGACCAAAAAATAAAATTCTTACATTTGAACGTTATTGTACATATGACACTGCTATACCTTGAATCTCCATTAGCTCTCCATTTAATTGCAACGATGCCTTGGAGAAACAAGTGTGAATTGTGATTTTTCATTCCTACGGACATCGTGGTGTTGCCTCTCGATGACACAAAAAGCAAGATTTCCCATTTTCTGATTGGCTGTTAACAGCACACCTGATCCACACAGCGCTATCTGATTGGCTGAATCAGAGGTGTCACTGATCCAACACCAACGTCTACCAAGTAACTCTTACTCCGTTCAGCTGCACCGAGGGTGTGAAACAACACATATCAAAGCCGGGAAAATCTAACAGTCTAATATTAGTCTTGCGAAAGAGAAACTCTGTTGGTTCTGGGATAATTGAACTTGTTTATATTTCCATTGGTCTCAGTATTCAAAGAGAACCCAGAAATGTGTTCATATGAGTGCCCATACTTGTGCACGAGTGTGCGAGCATGCTCATAGGTTGTCTTTATGTTTGTGAAGAGTCGTGTTTGTCTTCAAGAAGAGGTGTTTGCGTGCATGCAAAGATTGAGATGAAAAAGTGTGTGTGTGTGTGAGGGTGCAGTCGTTGTAATGCGTTTGTAACCCGAGATTCAGGTGGTGATGCAGGCGGGCGTGCAAATACGTGCGTAGAATTTGTTTCCGTGGCAACAGGCATGAGTGAGTCAGTGCTGGTGAGCTTCTATTAGACAGAGAGAGAGAGATGAGGCAGTTTCCATAGCGACTCAGCATCACAGCTGCCTGTGTGTGTGTGTGTGATTTTGTGTGTCCGTGAAAGGACCTTGGTCTGTGTAACTTTTATTTTATTCTCTTTTGTGTGCCATTTCCTTTTCACATCTCGATCTCTTCCTGTCTCTCTCTCTCTCTCTCTGCCACTCCGGCTATCTCTCTCTCATCTGTCTCACTCTTTCTTTTATGATTTCCCCCATCTCTCTCACCCACTCTCTTTCCTTCTTTCTCTCAGACCCCCTCCTTCTCTCTCGGGGTAAACAGATGTCGTGGTAGTTATTTATGTTTCTGCATGGTCTGGTTTTCATATGAATTATCTACAGCACTTGCACACCACAGAAGCACTGGCTAACTGGGCATCTCCGAATGCCCTCGCACACTCGATCGCACTCACACACGTTCTCACAAGCATCTCCAAGAGCATATGTATATATGCATGAGCATGTGCAGCTCAAACACACTGCGAGAGAAGAGCAAGGGGGAACAACCCGTACCAATAAACAGCACATATAGATGTGAATCTAAAAGAGACAGAATATACCAATCTGGAGACTTGAGATGGGGGAATTTAGATGGGGTCGAAGGACAGAGAAGGTACCACACAAAGGTAGGGACTCTACCAATGCAGCATCTAGAAGGGGATCCAAGACGTGAGATGGTGGAATCGTTCAGTCTGACCTATCAGAGCTTTTGTATTCCAAATATACTGAGAGAGAAACGCACACAGACTGTACTAACTGATACAGAGATACATCAGAGCAACAGAGTTTTGGAAGAGAAATAGACAGACTGTGCCAGCAGAGTGCAGAAATGATGAGCCAATGCGAGGGAGACAAAAGATCCCAGAGTGTGAGGAGACGATTGAGGATATGGTCAGAAATCATGAACTAATGTACTATTCTAACTATTTTTGCAGTATGGGCTACTACATTTGCCATTATGTGTCATATGCAGTGGAACATACAGCACTCACAGTACTGTATCCCATAATGCAGTGCGCTCAACCTGACCTTCTATTTTAAGAGTGACAAGTGAACTGGAAGCAATATCAGCCAATATTTTTTTTGCCTCCTCTTCCTTGACTCATTATTTGAAAATAAATGGTAACACGCTACTAATTCCACTAATAATGTTCCACAATCTCTTTTTTAGAAAAGGAGTAGGCAATATAAAGTGTGTGCACAAAATTAAAAAAAAATAAATAAAAATAATTAAAAATGCAACTGGGGGTATCAGTACACTAAATAAGCCTGAAATGTATTTATGTGCTTAATTATTTTGCCAATTACAGATCATTAATGAATGATGTTGGTTTATTTTTTTATTTTTTTATTATTCTTTTAATGGTTTATCCATCCTTTTTTTTTTTAAGAACTACTTTTATTCAGAAATTATGGATTAAAAAGGATGGAACAAATATATGACCCTGGACCACAAAACCAGTCATAAGGGTCAGTTTTTTTTTTTTTAATTGAGATTTATACATTTTGAATAAATAAGCCTTCCATTGATGTATTTTTTGTTAGGATAGGACAATATTTGGCTGAGATACAACTATTTAAAATCTGGAATATGAGGGTGCAAAAAAAAAAAATAATAATAATTTATTTTTAGAAAATCACCTTTAAAGTTTTCCAAATTAACTCCAAAAATTAAGTTTTGATATATTTGATAAATGTACAAAATATCTTAAAGGATCATGATCTTTACCCATAAAATTTCTTGTTGGCTATTGCTACAAATATACCCGTGCTACTTACTGTAAGACTGGTTTTGTGGTCCAGGGTCACATGTAATGTTTATAATGTTACAAAAGATTTATATCTCAAATAAATGTTATTTTTTAACTTTGTTTTCATCAATAGATTTTCACAAAAGCAGCACAACTGTTTTCAACATAGATATGCAATAATATTAGCTATTAATAATAGGTAATATACTAATAAAATTGGATTATAATCAGAAATGTTTTTGAGCAGCAAATCAGCATATTAGAATGATTTCTGAAGGAAAACATGGAAAACACTGAAGACTGCTGAAAATTCACCTTGCATCACAAGAATTAATTAGAATTTAAAATATATTTTAAAAGAATATTTTTCACAATTCCTACTGGTTTTACTGATCAAATATATGCAGCATTAGTGAGCATTAAAGACTTTCAAAAATATTGCAAAATCTTACCGAGCTCAAACTTTTGAACTGTAGTGTATATGAGCTATATATTTCTTATTGTAATTTTCAATTTAATGTGCATGGTTAAAACATAACAATATGTTTTATATACAGTATATGTTTATGAACAAGAGCTCTTAAGCGCATAGTATCAGTCTTTCACTAAGCACATCATTACTGTTTAGTTTACAGTGATGCTATTAGATATTATATATGTTAATAATATTTTTTATTAATTGTTAATTTTTTTATGCATTTTATGTTTTACACAGATATTAGAGATCGTCGGAAGAAGCCTGTGATGTTGTTTATTCATGGTGGTTCATACATGGAGGGAACAGGCAATATGTTTGATGCAAGCGTTCTTGCTGCCTATGGAAACGTGATTGTCGTCACTATGAACTACAGACTGGGCGTTCTGGGTAAGTTCAACATTATATAATCTTTTAATGCACCATTTGTATGTCTAATTGTCTCCTAAAAGCATTGAGGATTTTTTTATTATTATTTTTGCTGTTATTGTTATCTTCTGATAGTTGTTAATTTATGTCTTGTTTATGATATTTAAAGAATAGTTCACCCAAAAATGAAACTTCACCCCATACTGAAAGATGATAGGCTGTTATTTAGTATGCTCTGCTCTGTTGTTTTTGAATGGTAAAATGGACTGTAAAGCTCCAAAATGAAAAAAGCACCATAAAAGTTTGCTGAAAATCTTCCCCTCCATCATGACCATCAAATCTCATTCATAAATTGAAATATGGCATGTCAAGTCATGTTGCACCAGATTTGGCATCAGTGAAGTCGAACGTCATTGATTGTCACGCCAAAGCTGCCGCAACATGTCTTGACATGCCAGTAAGTGCATGTAAGTGCAAATGAGATTTGAATGCTGTGTGGCTTCAGAAGACTTGTGGTGAAATATTCCTTTAAATTTACTGTGAATGCTTGTGCAGGTTTTTTTTTTTTTTTTTTACATTTATAATATTTACCTTTAATAATACTGTAAAACTTAATATTTACTGTAACTTCATAATATTTAACTACACGTATGTGACCTTGGACCACAAAACCAGTCATAAGGGTAATTTTTTTTGAGTTTGAGGTTTATTGAAATAAAATAAAATAAGCTGAATAAATAAGCTTTCCATTGATGTATGGTTTGTTAGAATATGACAATATTTGGCTGAGATACAACTATTTGAAAATCTAGAATCTGAGTGTGCAAAAGAAATCAAAATATTGAGAAAATCGCCTTTAAAGTTGTCCAAATGAAGTACTTAGCAATGCATATTACAAATCAAAAATTAAGTTTTGATATATTTACGGTATGAAATTTACAAAATATCTTCATGGAACATGATCTTTACTTGATATCCTACACTGTAAAAAATGACTGTGATTTTAACGATAAAAAACTGTGAAAATGCTACAGTAAGAACATGTTAAATGGTTAACGGTAAGTTCCTGTAAAATTTACAGGGAAAAACCATAAAACTGACATTCCCAGAATTCCCTTCGTTGCATTTCAAATTTAGTTTGAATTTGATGTTTTTTCTTATCATTTATGTTTATTAGGGTTGTATGTTACATCTAATGTTGTTAAATTAATGTTTATTGCATATTTCAGTTTAATGAGTCTCACCATGATGGTGTTTAGTGTTTGTGTGAATGACACTGTGCACCTTCTATATATGTTATTATTTAAAAGCTGCTTGTGATGGGCTTTGGTTCATCATGTGACTCTCTCATCATCACCTGCATTTGGTGGTTATCAGTGTAATACAAAGGTACAAAACAGATTTCAGTACTTCAATAGGTTGGTATATTAACATTATATCAGTTAATGAAATTACGGTATTTAACTGTAAATTTAAGTTAAAACCGTAAAACCTAAAATGTTGTTACCGTATTTTTTATGGTAGAATTCTGGCATCCACAGATGCCGTTTTTTTACCGTAAATTTTACAGAATTTTTTTTTTACAGTGTAATGATTTTTGGCATAAAAGAAAAATTTCATAATTTCGCTACTATCTGTGCTACTTAAGACTGGTTTTGTGGTCCAGGGTCACATATATGAATTTTAAGTTATTTCAAGGAACAATACAGTAAATCAAAAATGACTACTGGTGTTTTGAGTTTTAGAAGGAACACTATTCTCTTCCTGAATTATTGGATTGGTTTTTCATCTTTAAAGCTGACTTTTTTTCAGAGAACCTAAAGAAAGATGTTGAAAAGGTTGTGATGAAAAGAAAGGGAGGAAGTTCTAGTTGCTGTTCAACTGTATAGAGCTCGGTTATTGAATTGTAAAATCTATTTTGCGAATTATATGAAGCCATCAGAGAGATTTTAGAAGACCATTGATTTATTCTCTTCATTTTTGGAGTATTTTTGAGTCATTAGCATCTAGATGTGGTGTTCTGCTCTACTTCAACTTTAACACATTAAGTGACCTCATCTGGAATAGAAGAATTACAGTAATTTAATCAGGAAGAAGAAACGGACGAAACTCTAGAAGTGGAGTACTGCTCTCTGTCAATTTAAAGATATTGAAAAGTGATTTTAGGATATAAGAATTACAATAAACCAATCGGGGAGAAGTAAAAGCCTATATTCCACTTTCACTGGCACTAAACTGTACAAAAAGACCAAATTATGACTGCATTTCCTGGCTGTTACTAACAACATTAAAGTACACTTAAGTTTCAAGTTTTGTTTAGGTGTCATATCAAAGATTCACAAGGAATGTTTCACACATGGTGCAAGAGTACCAAGTTTGGGCTGTTTTTGTACAGAGATGGGTTTGTAGTTGAGATGCCTCCCTTTTTCCATGAACACATAATGAATGCAGAAGGCCAGGGTGAGTTTACCTTCAAGAATGACAGATTGAATATAAATCTAAACAGACTAAGAAGGTAAATGAAACAGTTCCCTGTGGAGATGAAGTGATCTGAGGGAATCACAGTCAAAGTTGTAAGTGAAGTAGTTTTGGCCTGTGTGTGTGTGTTCTCAAGTTTGTTTATTTCATACGCTGATCAAACAATTCTCGTATTAGCCGTTCTCATAGCGGACTGAGCACAAAAAGAAGAAATTCATTGTTTAGAATATTTGTGTGCTATGCATGTAATTTTCAACAATATGCTACATTTTGGTGACATGTCCTTATTATTGCATGTTTAAAGGAATAGTTAACCCAGCAATTAATATTTTGTCATCATTTACTCACCCTCATGCCATTCCTTACCTGTATAAGTTTCTTTCTTATGTTTAACACAAAAAAAAGTTGTTTTGAATCATTTTGAAGAACCAAAGAGTTGGGGGAACATCAACAGCATTCTCAATATATCTTCTCAAATATTTTCATTTTTGGGTTAACTAACCTATTAAGTCAAGTATGGCTAAGAGATGTAGTAGAAAAAGTTTAGCTTTTTTATAACCCATTATCTAAACAAAATAACCACTATAACCAAGTTGCTTTAAAATTCTTCATTCGAGAAGTAAAATACAAGTTGTTGTCCACATTTGAGTTTGAATAAATTAAATACCAGTGTGTTTTTAACTAAAATTATTAAAAACCTTTTTTGTACATTTAAACTATATAATATAATATAATAACATTAAACACGTTTCCTGGCAAATAACTGCAATAAATAAAGTTTAAATACTAAAATTACTAAACTAAAATCGTTAAACTGAAGAAAAAAAAAATCAGATGAATCAAAAATACTAATGCTGATTTTGATACTGAAATCTCTCATACTTTTCATGACACAAGGAAGAGTCCTTTAACTAAATGGTCATTAGGAAATAGTGAAACAATAAAAATGCATTAAAATCATTGCAGTATACACTGTGTTACTTAAATTTATAGCCCTACAAATTTTACAACTCCAGCATTTTAGTCTGTGTGAAAGTTCTCATTTAGTGTAGAAGTTTCAGTCCAAAAAAATGTGTCAATAAAAAAGGTTGACATTATGCCACAGCGTATCCATACTACACATTTTGGCAAGTGGTCAGCAGATATCCATGCATACAAAAAATATGCATACACTGAGTATGTTAAATAGCCCACACTGTACAAAAACACAAATACATGTACGCTGCCTTGAAAGGATGCAAAAAGGACGATTATTAGCAGGGGTGAGGAATTTTGGTACATGGATGAATAGGAGTAA
Organism: Onychostoma macrolepis; assembly: GCF_012432095.1. Classification (NCBI taxonomy): domain Eukaryota; kingdom Metazoa; phylum Chordata; class Actinopteri; order Cypriniformes; family Cyprinidae; genus Onychostoma; species Onychostoma macrolepis. The sequence goes on along the minus strand of NC_081164.1, from coordinate 13,802,018 downwards.
CCTTTCAGTGTATTATCTGTCTCTCTCCCTTTCTCTCTATTCTGCTTTAAAGAGGTTTTTCTATAGCGGTGAAGAGGATTACGCGTTTGTGTCTTGCCATTCCAGCCCCATTGGATGATTGGATTGGATGAAGCATTTTCAAACAGAAAAAAAAAAAAAATGTACAAAGGAAGTGAAAAAAAAAAAGAGACAGAATAGTGTTCCACATCATAAAAGCAGGTTTAGCACAAAACCGGACCCTTTATCCAGCTCCCATATGCACAAACACCAGCCAGAAATGTATGAGCTATATGCATGCACCTTTTCACAGCGAAAGACAGATAAAAGGAAAAAGGGCCAGAGAAAGGGGGAGAGGTGGAGAGAGAGACAGAACGAGTGAAAGAGTAGAGACAGAAGGGAGATATGTGAACATGCTAAAAATAACCGTCAGAAGCGCCTTTTTAAATCTGCAGTGAAGCAGAGAATTCATTCAAACCAATGCTAATGCAGCACACACACAAACATAGCGTTTGTTTCTGACCCGCGTGTTCAGGTTTGTGTATGTTTCTGAAGGCTCATACACGTGTGGTTATCTGAAATTCCTCACACACGCTCTGAGGAGGAGGTGGCAGAAGGCCAGAGTGAGCTGCGAGTGCTAGTACACATGTGCGCTGTGTACTGCGGCAGGCTAGCTGCGTTAGCATTAGCGCTCTGCCAATGAGCAAGTTTTCTCCAGATCTGAGGCGCCCTTACCTTCCATCTCTGCCTCTGCCCAGCTGGCCCTCGGAGCTGCTGATTTGTGTACCACAGCCATCTGCTCAGACTAATTAACTAATTAACTAATTAATGAACTCTGGGGAAGAAAGAACGCGCTGTCGATGGACCTTGCGGGTTAGCGCTGTTTTCTTACCAGGGCCTAAGCGTTTCCTGCATTTCCCTATTCGCATTACCCCCTCACCTCACTCGCTTTCTCTTTCTCTGCATCTACCAGCCCTTCATCAAATCTGTCCTATTTGAAGAAACAGATTACCCTAATTAGGTTCCTAATTCTACACAAGTCTTTATTTCAGCAGTTTTTACACTTTCACCACCAACTAATGCAGAATCCCTGAATTATGATTCACGCACTGCCGCGCACCTCTCGAGGATGTTTGCTTTGAGCTATTTGCGTTTTCGAAACGTGCTTTTCAGTTTTTGATGTGGACGCTAATTGTGTAATTATAAATTCAAAGGGAAACAATGGATGTTTGCGGTGTTGGTATCTGAGAAGTGGAGGAGATGATTTTTGCAAATGTAAATGACACCTCAGATCTCAGAATGAAGAGGACACATTTTCATATTTTTATACTCGCTGCAGGTGATCGGCGCCAAGATTTCGCTTGATTAACTTCACTTGTTTATTTCTATTTCAGAGTAAACGATTATAGAGACAAAAGAAGTGGGGCGTCAGTGCTGTTATTTGGCAGGAGTTCCCACACAATCTCACGGCAGTTCATAAATATTTTACTTTTTGGTAAATCGGTGGCCAGTTCATATGAATTCGTATAACTACTTACCGCCCACTGACGGTTTGCCTTACTGATCAAAAGTATGATCTTTAGAAATAAAAGTTCCACTGTTAGGGAGAATTCATACAAAAACGTGTCATTGTTAAAAAAAATATTCATTAAGCTCCTTCGTTAGGGGGAATTTGTATGAAAACGTGTGATTGTTAGAAAAAATTTAAGCATGCTATTTCAGCAATCTTATAAGATCATTACAAATCACACTGTCTGACATGGATCTAATAAACTAGGGTACGACATGTATGTGCAGGACTGTACGGTGATGACACTTAGTGACTCGTAGGCTATGACGCAAGTTTCTATTGAAGAATAAAACGTTATCGACATGCGCTAGCGGTAAACAAAAAGAGCATGTCGAATTACAGGAAGCTGTGAAAGAGAAAGTTAAAAGAGTTTGAGGTAAGCAGTTTTAAGTTTTAGTGTTATGTTGGATTGATCAACGCGCCATTTCATGTTGCATTTTTATTGGCTGGTCAGTAAATCTGGATCGTAGCAGCAAACACACTGTGCAGTGATCATGCGGAATTTCTGACACTGTCATAAAATTATCGTAGGCTATCTTTGGTCTCAAGACTATGACGACGGCCATCTTTGAATCTCTCTCACTGTACGACATAGGAGCCATTATCACAGAAATCGCCACGATTGTTTCACGATGGCAATCTTTCATCTAGGACAGCCGAAACTTGTGCAGTGTGTCCCAGGCTTTTGGGGAAATTCATAGAATAACATGTGGTTGTTTGGAAAAAACGTTAGCATGAAGCTCCACAGTTAGGGGGAATTTGTACGAAAACATATGATTGTTAAAAAAAAAGTAAGCATACTTTAAGCGTACTAAGTTATACTTTTCGTACAAATTCTTATGAAATTGTCAAATAGTTAAATCAGGTCAGAATGGGGTCCAATGGTCAGGAGATCAGGTTGGAATCTAATGGCTAATATTATCAAGAGATAAAACTCATTAGTTTTAGCTAATCACTAAATTCTGTTTGAGGTACAAATGGCCTCTCTCCACCTCATTCTTTTTTCAGTAGCAGTGCGTCCTCTGGAAAAAAAGGCGGTTAGTTGTCTGTAGCTTGTTGGAAGGTGCAGCCGTGCAGAACACAGAATATTGTTTTTATGTTTCTTGGATATTGATGTAGCCTAACAGCGGGGCCCTGCGAAGCACAGCTGATTAACTATTTTACTATACTTCACCAACCAATATGCTTGTTTTCAATACAAATATTTCAGTGACAGGAACACACTTTCCTGTGAGGAATGGCTATGACAAATGGGGTACTGAGGTTTATAGCCTTTCTGCGGACAGAAGGCAGCTAGCAGCTAGAGGAATGACACTGACTACTGCTTGAGAAGAGAAAAAATTAAGGATGAATTCAATTCACAAGCAGGAGTTTGAATTGAATTAGAATGGCAGGAAGAGGAATTTCGTGAACACAGCAGTGGACTTCAGGCTGATTGGTCAATTCTTGTTTCATATTATTTGGTTCCAAGGACAGGTTAATTAAAGCATTCTGGGAAATTATATATTTTTCCACAGTGGTCCATTAAATGTTTTTTAGTAATTGATAATTTATAAAATATTTTGAGATATATTTGATAACAATAATGAAATACAAGAAGAAGAAGAACTGTTGTTATTATTAGCGTTAGAATTATCTACCTATCTATCTATCTATCTATCGTTCATTCTATTGTTAGTTCTATTGTTCTATAGTTCTTTCTATTATATATATATCTATCGTTCATCCGTTTATTTGTTTGTTTGTTTGTTCGTTCATTCGTTCTATTGTTCGTTCTATCATTCTATTGTTCTTTCTGTAGTTATATCTATCTATATCTATCTATCATCTATCTATCTATCGTTCATTCGTTTGTTTGTTTGTTTGTCTATTCTATTGTTCGATCTATCGTTTTATCATTCATTCTGTAGTTCTATCTATCTATCTATCTATCTATCTATCTATCCAACTATTCCTCCGAATCGTACTCTCACCTCCTCATCCCTCTTTCACTCTGGTATGCTACTCTCTCTCTCTCTCTCTCTCGCTCTGATCTATCGTTCGCTGGAATGGTGCATATTCATGAGTCCGGCCTCAAACTGCTGCTCTCAGCACCAAAGTCTGCAGGAGATTCAACTCAGCACTCAGCTCACTGTGAAACTTACCAAGAGAATCAGAGCGGTGCACAGGGTTAGACGTTTGACTGATCATTTTGCTAAATTGTAATATGATATTCCGTTACACATATGGACGCAACCCGCTGTTTAGGATAATCACTGCTTTTTTGCAACATTCAACATTGTGTCTGCACACTCGCAAAACACATCCCTCTGAAAGAAGAAGTGGCTGGTTGCCAGGCAACAGCAAACAGCTCAACAGAAGGAGGTTAATATGAAGACTGTCAAACCCACCAAACCCTCAGCAACCAATTCCTGAACACCGTTTTCCCATCGATCAGCCTTTTATCCAATGGCTGTGCTGCACACACAGGCTTCCAGTTATCCGACGGACCACACTAGGGGTTCCCACTCATAAAGGTGCCCAAATGTTTACATCCTTGCCTCTGAACAATCAGTTTCGACACATTCAAATGGAGCCTCAACACACTCTGACAGTATTCAGCATAGACAGCGAACCAACAGAATACCTCCATACTACAATTACTATTTCTGCAGTATATGGAATGTATATTATGCATGTTATGCCAGTTTTCTGTATGTATGGAATACCCGAATGACCTTGTGCATTTCCATAATGTGCAGTATGCAGCTGCATTGATACCACAATGCATCTGGCGTGACTTCCTTTTTACACTAAATAAAATAACTGTTAAACACAAAATGATATAAATGCGTAACATCCATTTTTTAAACCAAAATAACTAAGTTAAATTAAACATGCAGTGTAGTGAGATTATATGACAGCAATAAAGTATATTACTGTTTAAAATGTTTGTTGCTGCAACATGCATTTTATTTCACATGCTTTTTTTTTTTTCAAAAATTGTGTGTAGTATACAGTGCATAATACAGTATGTACCAATGCCAGTGTTATTTTAGAATTATTAATAAGTTAATAGTTAATAATATTTTGAATTAGCTTTGTGATGTGATTTTGTTATAGGCCTATTTGTTTGTTTATATATATATATATATATATATATATATATATATATATATATATATATAATGTATAATTATAACAACTAATTTTTATTTGGTTTAAGTTTTAATCTAATATTTATATTTTATTTTAACTTTATTTCATAACGTTTCATAACAAACATGTTTTTATTAGTTTTAGTTAACAGTATTATACACTGTAAAAAGTGATAAGTTGACTTAACTTAAAAAATTGAGTAAATGATAATTTAAAAATAAGTTAATTGAATTGTCAAGTTCACTTAACTTTTTTTTTTATTATTATTATGTACTTAATAATTTTAAGGCAACAGGTTTCCTCAATTGTTTTAAGTTAAGTCAACTTATCACTTTTTACAGTGTATGTTTACTGAAGCTTATTTCTTTCATGCTAGTTTACTATATAAAATACTATACTATATACTTTATAATACTATATAAAAACATTTTATTTGAATCAAACTGTTTAAAGTTGTATGCTAAATTACTGTCACATGACCCGTAATGTGTCGCATATGTCGCTGGCAACATTTGAGCAGAGATGTTAAAAATCTTTTAAATAATTTGTCAGACTAGAAATGGAAGGTTAAGTTGAGCAGGTTGCATTGTGGGATACAGTACCAAGTGAAGTAGGTCAGCCGGGTATCCCGTGCCTACAGAAATGTGCATGCTGCGCACAGTATGCATACTCACACATAGACACAGATCCAGCACCTCTAGGATTCACATTCACCTAATATGAAACTATTATAAAAAGACCTCACGTCCACACTTCCCCCACTAATTTGCACTACAGTTGTATTTGTAATGCACTCAGTGACTTCACTCATCTTTAGGGACTCGCCTGTGGTGGCCTGATCCAGCAGTTTGATGAATACGTAATTTGTCTCGTTTTCTATGGGTTGTCCTTGACTCGTGAGGCCGACGCTTACGATGAGAGTTAGCACACATTCAGTTACCTGCCCTATTAATGTCATTTAGACAATACAGCAATGTTCACACCACAGCTCAGTGTGGCCCAAATGATTGTTTTCCCCAGATTTTGTTTTTTTTCTTGGCGAGTATGACCAACAAAAAAACCTGTATCCCCGAATCTCACATTTTTTTTAATGTGGCGATAAAACAAAACTGTATTTGATGTTTTATAGTGTTATAAGTTTAAACTGTTAGGGTGGAATTCATTGCAATCAAACAGATTCATCATATGTGCTCTTGATTTGGCGTAAACGTTGCGCTACAGTAAGATTTTGTATATATATATATATATATATATAGCACAACTGTTTTCAATTTCTGAAGTATATTTCTGAATGATCATGTTTAACTGAAGACTAGAGTAGTGGCTGCTGAAAATTCAGCTTTGCCATCACAGGAATACAATTTAAAATCTATTAAAGTAGAAAGCAATTAATTAAATTATAATAATATGTTTGATGAGCATAGACACTTCTTTCAAAAACATTAAGCTTGTGATTCATTATTTTTTTTAATCACAAATGTAAAATAAAAAATCTTAGTGTTATTTTTGTATTATTTATATACTATTATAGTAGTTATTAATATTGCGAATTAGCTTTTATTTATTTATATGAAAACCATTTTAATAGTTTTAGTTACCAGTAACAACACTGATCTTAATGGTTAACACAAAAATAATGATTCCATATATGAATGAATGGTTCCGTATTTAATAATATATATTGAATAATATGGGTTAAAATAAAAAATCTCACAGAAATGTGGTTTAGGATGTATTTAAAAGAAAGATGCAGAAATATAAGCTATATTTATTTAAAATACATTGATGCTAATCACTGCTAATGTTTTATTTTGTCATGGAAACGATCTCACGGTTTAGGATAACCAGCCTGTCGGTCATGAATACATGCTACTATTTTGCACAGCATGTAAATGAATGTAGCAGATGCAGCAGTATCCTTTAAAACAAAGTCATTATCGGCCTGTGGGAGTTTCAGACGTCAAAAGCTTTTTTTAACATCTGTAACGAACATTTTCAAAGAGCTCTATTTCTGTTTGTGTATCCCTCCATCTATGACACACCAGTGGAGCCTTTTATATGTAGAGGTGCCAAGTGCGAGATCTGTTTTCCTATTGTGTGTTGTTTGTAATATGATGTGCCGTATGTTGTCGCTTGTCGTCTTCCTCACAGGCCTGACTCCTGAAAACAACATGGCAGTTTGTCTTTTTTCTCTACTCATCCCTCTTAGTTTCTTTGACGTGCTCTCTTCCTCTAAAACACACACGCACACACAGTCACACTCACTGACTCTTATATTGGGTCTGAGGGCACATAGCTTTTAAGTACGGGTCTATTTTTATCTCTTTTTCCCCTCTTATGTCTTTTCCCCATTTCTTTTAATATTCCAGAGGAAGCCTGTGTTTCACAGTCTGAAGAGTGGTTTCTTAGACATGTGAAATATGTTTGAAATTACCCTTTTTCTCGCCACATTTTCATGTTTTCAGTGCATCACCAGTTCAGTTAGAATAGTAAAATAGACGGTCTTACATAAGCTCTTTAGTTCTCATTTACACTGTGTAAATTTACATTTACACTCTCGTGTACAGAGCCTCGCACACCCCATTTTAATGAGCGATAGCATGTATTATTTGTGGATGTCCGTAATGGTATATGGACCTCCTGTTTTGAATTATGTATGTGGATGTGGGCACTCAAGCTTTTTCTACCCAGAGAACAACAGTCCAAATGTCTAAACTGGCTAATCGGCTAGACTCATCATAAAGATGGGCTTGACAAGATGATAATAAAGCTCCTATCACCAGCAGCGATAACAGTTAATGCATCAAACCCACCCCAGCACCCCTGAGGATCACAGTTCTGAGCGTTGCAGAGGAAAATATGTTCTGCTAAAGCTGCTATAATTGAAGACACATATGTTTTTGAGCGATTATAAATAGATTTATGAACTAGCGATGGAATGAATTTCGTTCATTTGTTGAGTCACTGTTCCTGTAGGCTATATCCTGTAGTGACTTTTAGTATTGAATCACTCATGAAGAAGATTTTTTTTTTAAACTGAACTTACTGCTTATTGTATAGTGTGCAGTACACTAAATAATGCCTATGTTTTCAATACGCATTGATAAACAAACAATTTTACTTCAATCCTGAGAAAAACTTCTTTTTTTTTTCAAATATGTTCTGCTTAAGCTTTTGTAGTACTGTATCTTAAAACACGTGTTTTTGAGTGATAGATTCATGAACTAGCAATAGAATTAATCTTTTAAATCAGTTCTGATTTGTTAATTTATTTGTTCAGTCACCATTCCGTAGGCATCATTACTGGTGAGTGACTCAGAGTCATGTTCATTTAGACCAAAGGATTCATTCACTGAATGATTCACTTAATGATTCAAAAATACTAACGAACTGCTTAATATATAATGTGCAGTATACAATTGTCTACTTGTCTACTTAATATGTCTACTTTTTTTTAACATGCTAAATTTTACGAGAAAAAAAAAAAGTGTTTTAAATATTGACTTTAAAATAAAATGTCCTGCTAAAGCTTTTAGTGTACTGTAATTAAAGACGTTTTTGAGTGATTATAAATATATTTATGAACTAGCAATAGAATAACTGTAATCTTTTAAATCAGTTTTGTTCGTTTGCTTAGTCACTGTTCCTGTAGGTTACATGACCAGCTGGTGAACAGTGAGTGACTCAGAGTCATGTTCATCTAGACCAGAAGGTTCAATCATTGAATCATTCACGTAAAAGATTCATTAACAAAAACGAATGTACTGCTTAATGTCTAATGTGCAGTGTACAATGAATAATGCCTACTATTTTTTATGTATTCATAAACTTGCTCAGATTTACGAACAATTTTATTCCAGTTTTATGAGTACAAAATGTCATAAATAAGTACTGTGATTGAAGACATATTGTATGATTTTAGCAATTTTAAAGCTATGGAATGATTTGAATCTTTTAAATCAATTCGGATTTGTTCGTTTATTTGTTTAATTGCTGTTCCTGTAGGCTCCATCATCTGTGAGTGACTCAGTCATGTAGAGCAAAGAATTATTCACTTTCACAGATTTTTTTTTATGGAAGCCCGTTTCCGCCACTGAAAAAAAAAAAGGTTATTGCGACTTTTTATCTCACAATTTTGACTTTTTTTTCACAGAATTGTGAGATATAAACTCGCAATTGCGAGTTATAAAGTCAGAATTGCGAGATATAAACTCACAAATCTGACTTTTTTTCTCAGAATTGCGTGATATAAACTCGCAATTGCGAGTTAAAGTCCAGTTTTGAGGGGGGAAAAAAGACTGATATGTTCTCAGAATTGCGAGTTTATTTCTCAGAATTGCGACTTTATGTCTCGCTATTGCGAGTTTATATCACTCAATTCTGACTTTATTTCTCAAAATTGCTAGTTTATATCTCAGAATCATGACTTTTTAACTCGCAAATGTGAGTTTATATCACGCAATTCTGAGAAAAAAAGTCAGAATTGTGAGATAAAAAGTCGCAATAACATTTTTTATTTTTTATTCAGTGGCGGAAACGGGCTTCCATATTTTTTGGCATTTAGTGAGAGAAAAAATATGTAAACCATAACTTTCAAATATAGTATAAGTCATATCATACTTTGCTATACCAAACATAGTCTATATTATTCATAACCAGTTCAAGTCTATTGGAATCATTCCAAATGGTAACAGGAAGTTCCAAATGAGCATGACTTATTAATGCTTTAGTCCTCTGTCTTACCTCATTCTTTCAGTTTACCAAGGCACTTTGCTCTTCTTGGCCTCAGAGTGCTTGATCTTGGTCAACATGTATTGATCATGGTCTTTTATACCTTTGGTTCACATTGTCTGTTATCTTATCTCTAGTCTAACTCTCTTGCTCTCTGTAGGTTTTCTGAGCACTGGAGATCAGTCTGCAAAGGGGAATTATGGGCTACTGGACCAGATTCAGGCTCTGCGATGGCTCAACGAGAATATTGGACACTTCGGAGGAGACCCAGAGAGAATCACCATATTTGGCTCTGGGGCTGGAGCCTCTTGCGTCAACCTTCTCATCCTGTCCCATCATTCTGAAGGTTTGAAACTCTGTTGCCTTGATCATCAATACAAAATCCCATAATTTAAAGGAAGGTCACCAAATAAATGAACATTTATTCATTAGGACACATTTTTTTTGTCTCTATTTATTAAAAAATGCATTTAAAACTGCAAGTGTAGTTCATACACTTTCAAATGTTGGGGTCAGTGAGATTTTTTCTTTTGAAAAAAAAAAAACTTCATTAAATTGATCAAACGTGACAGTGAAGACATTTATAATGTTAAAAAAGATTTCAAATAAATTCCTTTCTATTCATCAATATAACTTTCTATTGTGTATCACTGTATCAAAAAGTACCAAACGTATTAAGTAGCACAACTGTTTTCAATATTAATAATGTTCAAGAAATGTTTCACGAGCAGCAAATCAGCATATTAGAATGATTTCTGAAGGGTCATGTGACAGTGAAGACTGTAATAATGATGCCGAAAATTTAGTTTTGCATCTCAGAAATATTCAAATACATTCAAATAGAGAACAGTTTTTTGAAATTGTAGTCATATTTTAAAATACTACTTTTTAAATACTATTACTGTTTTAATGCAGAAATGAAAAACATTCTAGTCAGAAGAGGTTTGGGGTCAGACTTTTGGATAGTACAATGATTTGAATACACATCTTATAAGAGTGTTTTTCATTTATGTATTGAATTTTATTTCAAGATGGACATAAAGTCAAAAATATCAACTGTCCTGACATCATAATGAAGATACAAGCCTCAATTAAAATCAAGCTTTTATTAAAAAGAAGTAGTTTGACAATCTTTTATTATTATTTCTTTGAAAAACGACATTTAAAAAAATTATTATTAAGATGTTTACACTCACAAAGTATAATGAAAATGTATGTGAAACGTGAAAATCTTGAAAATGGTATAGTTATTTTATAAAGCCAACATCAGTAGAAAGATAAACATTTCTTACAACATGATGTGTTTTAGAATAGGTTTTTCTTTCTCTTTATCATGGACACTCTCATTTGTCATTGACCGATTTACTGACCAAAAATGATCATTCCAAACCTGGAAGACTTTTATTTTTGGATATTTGGAATTGTTTTAAAGTCTGTAACCCTATTTGTGCTATGTATTTGTACAATATACTATTCTATGTTCTGAATTTTTTTGATATTGATATATTGTGCGGCTGTGTGAAAGTGAGACTGATTTTTGGCAATGCCTTGCGGTGTGTGTGAATTTGTGTGTGTGCGAGACTGATTTACACCGCTATCTCGAGATCACACGTGCGTCTGCATTTGATGCCAGTTTATAATGAGTGCTGTGTGATAAAAATGGAGGGATGTGAGACAAATTCATAATGAGCAGCATGTACAACTATGTGTGTGTGATGCAGAAGTGTGGGACTGCAGCTGAGCTGATTCTTAATTGATTTCATAGGGAACTGAAGCTGGGGGGTCTTGTAATAAGAGTATAGAGCGAGTGTGTGTGTGTGTGTGTGTGTGTGTGTGTGACTGGGGGGGTGGGGGAACATTTTAATAATTAATAACAGAATCTGCAGATGAAAACCATGGGACAGTTTACATAACAGTGCAGCAGGGTTCTGAAAGCCAAGATGGTTTCCTCATACATATCCAGAGCCTTTTCGAACACTGCTGAGCTCACTTTGTCACTTTCACTTAAGTAATGAATCAGAGTTTCTACCCGCCCTATTTACTACTCATATTAAAAGTAGGGGTGCACCGATTGATCGGCTACCGATCACTATCGGCCGATAATTGCTTGGGATTCCAGGAGCGGTGTGTCTGCAGCAGTTCAGAGATCGTTTCCACTGCATGGATATGAACATGGATTGACACGAAAATGTAGTAATAACACCATAAATACATATAATTAAAGTCTACTGTGTTTCACAGTCAACACATATGGCTTTTTGGCTAGGTTTAAAGGGAAAGAGCACTTTTATATAAACGAGGTAATAATAGATGACACTCGTGGAGGTAGAAAAACAAAGTTCTTTATGAACCGCAGGACTGCTTGTAATAAAGATTTAAATGCAAAAGGAAAGGCAGTAGAGCTGACTGTTTCTGTCAATGGTAAATTTGTGATAACGTAAGAAAAGTAGTTTAAATGGTTTGCCACTTGTGCAACTTAATATATAAATCTAGAAGTAAATGCAAAAGTAAAGCATTGCATTGAATAATGTGTTGCTTTGCTTATATTTATTGTGTTTAAACACGTCTATGAAAGATTGTATTACTGTAATGTGTAACAAAAATAATCACAATGCTTAAAAAGCATTTTCAGTGACAATGTTTTGATTTGAAATCAAAGTAATGGATAAATGTTGTGTTTGTGGTATACAGCCACAGATCAGTTGCGGACTCCTGTGTGAAAGCACAATGAGTCAGTGCTGCTTCTGCACCGCTTACGTACCGCACATGGACTGCATACACACTGCAAACGGAGTAGGCCTATGTGTGAACCTGGCATAAAAGGCCACCTCACATACAGCTCACAAAATCAGGCTTGTGCTGTGTGTAAGCTATTGCACGATTGTAAAAACAAAAATGCACTGCACGATCAAACATTTAGGTGAGATAAATATATATATTTTTAAAAATGTCAAAAAAATGCCCCCTCCACCCCTCAAATGAAAAAATCCCCTCTCACTAGAGTCACCTGAGAGGGAAATTCATTTTCAAAAATGAAATTCAGGCCCTGAATAAATGTCTAAAAATTCTGATTGGAGTATCACTATAAATAATTCTACATAATAAAAAGAAGGCTGTAAAAAGATCGGTATCGGTGATCGGTATCGGCAGATACTGCTTTCTGTGATCGGCCTCAAAAATCCTGATCAGAGCACCCCTAATTAAAAGGAGCCCCTGACTGTTGGTTCATGCTGTTATTGGTTATGCCTTGTTGAAGCCAGCATGACCTTTCTACTGTGCAGACTTCCATCTTTTTAGCTTATCAACATGTTTCTCTGACCATTAAAACTAGTTTCAGAACTTTACTTGTAGCACAGTTTCATATACAGTAAGGTCCAAAAGTCTGAGACGACATTGACAGTCTGGGTCGAATTTACATGACACACTGTGTAATTGAACATTTTTAAAGATTAAATACACTGCACCTTGCCTCTCTTTTGTAGCCAGTACACAAGGCCAGTCATTGTCTGGCATTCTGGGATTCTGGCATTCCTGGAGCTCAAACAGTAGAGAATGGCACTAGCAATGCCAAGGTCATGGGTTTGATTTCCAGGGAATGCATGAACTGATAAAATGTTTTCCTTCAATGCAACGCAAGTTGTTCTGGATAAAAGTGTCTGCCAAATGCAAAAATGTACAATTGAAATTATTTTGGTGTGGCAGTCATCTGAAACCAAGATTCTATTCTCTTCTGATCTGATCTGAAGTTAAAATTCAGTTGTGTTCTTTTTGGAAATTAAAGATTCTATTCTTTCCTGGTCTTTTTTTCTGAAGTTAAGATTCTGTTCTGAAGCATGTGTTAAGAATGTGTTCTATTAAGATTCCATTTTGTTCTGTTCTTTTTTCTGAAGTTAAGAATCTGTCCTGTTATTCTCTGAACTTAAGCTTCTGTTCTGTTCTGAAAATAAGATTCAATCTCTTTCTAAAACTGAGATTATATTCTTTTCTGTTCTGAAGTTAAGGTTCTGTTCTGTTCTGAAGTTAAGAATATCTTCTGTTCTAAAGTTAAAAATGTGCTCTCTATTCTGATGTGAATATTCTGTTCTAAAGTTAAGAAAGCAGCCTGGAAAGCATTTATTGTTATGGAAATTAGTTCCTTTTGTGATGATAAAAGATATTCAGTGGCTTTATCTTGCTCATGGTCATGGGTCACACTCTGTCCACATTGACTCACTCACATTATAGCCTGCACTTTGACTTTTCTTAGTCATTGTCTTGTAACTGGCCCTGGTTTCAGGTTTGTTCCAGAGGGCCATTGCTCAGAGTGGCTCCGCCATATCCAGCTGGTCAGTGAACTACCGGCCCCTGATGTACACCAAGATCCTGGCCAAGAAGGTGGGCTGCAGCTACAGCGACACTGCAGATCTGGTGGACTGTCTGCGAAGGAAGAGCTTCAGGGAGCTGGTGGATCAAGATATCCAACCTGCCCGCTACCACATCGCATTTGGACCGGTGGTGGACGGAGATGTGGTACCCGATGACCCCGAGATCCTCATGCAGCAGGTGTGATTTTAGTCACTGCAGGGTCCCAGAGTTTAGAGTCTAATCATGTCAGTTAATTAGCGATAGTGAGTACAATGGGTGACATTTGTGTAATGTCCTCAGGGGGAGTTCCTGAACTACGACATCTTGTTGGGGGTGAACCAGGGTGAAGGGCTGAAATTTGTAGATGACAGTGAGGGTGAGGATGGTATTTCAGCCGCTTCCTTCGACTACACCATATCAAATTTTGTGGACAACCTCTACGGATACCCAGATGGTGAGTTTCACTGATACAGCCATAGTCATGTACACATAGGCCGATGTTTGCACTGCCATTGCTGCCACTGAATCTACAGCACAACGTTAAAAGAATTTATATTATTCACTGAGTTGAATGCATGCAGAGTCAAGCCTTGAATACACTGTGCGATCTTTGTCCCAATTGTCCGCCAATTTACAGTTTGGAGAAGTTGACGCTATTTGCTGAAAGTCAGAGCCAGTCTGCAGATATGAGTTGACAGATTCCATAGAAAATCGCGTAGTGTATGATGGTCACAGACTCAGATTCTTTTGCTTCAGACTTTGATTCCATCCAGTCGGACGTTATCAAACATGTTTGATATTTTCAGCCGTTTTCATTTGTCATGCGGCTCCTAGCAACAAGGCACGTTTTTTGCAAGAGTTTGTTGTGATCGGAACAGCTTTAAAGTCTGGTAGTGTATGATCCTCAGTTCTGTAGCGTATGATGCCCAGTTTTCCTCTGTCACTATTTACAAACTATAGTAAGTATGTATATTATGCCTGGTGTTTTAAAAATTGTTCAGATTTTAAAAGTCGTGTAGTGTATTCCAGCCTTTAAATGCAGAGATTTAAAATACATCATTTGTCATATTTAAATATTCAATAAATGTAGATGATTGTAGGGTTTCTAATCATGCACTAAATGGAGAATGAGATCCAAAGAAGATCTATGAAATCTGTGCACAAGTGTGCACTTGGAAAACATATTACATGCACATCAAGTGTGCCATTCAGGACAGTCCCACAGATTTCTGTAGACAACACTGACATACACATCTACACGTTCTTTTAGCGGTTGTTCAAGGTAATCAGTCTAATTTTACCCCTCACCTTGGGTGCTTGTGTCTCACTGTCTCCTATATTGGGTCAAGGTGCCCTGCTTTGTTTGACAACCAACTCTGTCTTTCAACATCCACCTTTTTTTCTCTTGGTCTCTCTCTGTCCCTTTTTAGGTAAAGACATACTGCGGGAGACTATAAAGTTCATGTACACAGATTGGGCTGACCGCGACAACGGTGACATGCGGCGTAAAACTCTACTTGCACTTTTTACCGACCACCAGTGGGTGGCGCCAGCAGTGGCCACAGCTAAGCTGCATGCTGAGTTCCAGTCCCCTGTTTATTTTTATACCTTCCACCACCACTGCCAGACGGAGGCACGACCCGAGTGGGCAGACGCAGCACATGGCGACGAGATCCCGTATGTGTTCGGTGTACCCATGGTGGGCGCCACAGATCTATTTCCCTGCAACTTTTCCAAGAACGATGTCATGCTCAGCGCTGTGGTGATGACATACTGGACCAACTTCGCCAAGACAGGGTGAGAGTTTGATCTATCCAAATTTGTTCACCCAGTGAGACCAGAATACAAATGCAGTTCTGTCTTTTTATTTTCTTCTCACTTTGTTTCAATATTTTTTTTCCAGTGATCCGAACATTCCAGTACCACAGGATACCAAGTTCATCCATACTAAGCCCAATCGCTTCGAGGAAGTTATCTGGACCAAGTTCAGCTCTAAAGACAAGCAGTACCTCCACATCGGGTTGAAGCCTCGCATCCGGGATAATTACCGTGCCAACAAAGTTGCCTTCTGGCTTGAGCTGGTTCCTCACCTCCACACCCTTCATGAGGAGATCATCAGCTCCATAACCACGCGACTGCCGCCCGGCAGCCCGCACCGGCCCGGCTGGAAGGGCACGCCCCAGAGCCCCGGCACACGCTCTACTCGCCACCCCACGGTCTCAACCTACCCACCTGACCCGGACCTCGAAGGTTCTGAACACCCTCCTGAACGCTTCCCATTCCCGAGCGACACAAGGGACTATTCGACGGAGCTGAGCGTGACAGTAGCAGTGGGCGCGTCACTGCTATTCCTCAATGTTCTAGCCTTTGCCGCGTTGTACTATAAACGCGACAAACGGCACGAGCTGCTGCAACGCCGCCATCGGCGCCTCTCGCCTCAACGTGGGGCGGGGCCAGGCATCGGCATTGTGGGGGCTCCGCCCCATAACGACCTGGCTTTGAGCCAGGAAGAGGAGCTAATGTCCTTGCAGATGAAGCAGCAGAGGGTGGAGCTCGACCACGGCACGCCTCTTCCACCGCGTGGTCTACATGGCGACTTGGAACCTCTAAGACCACCTGTGTGCCCGCCGGACTACA
Source organism: Onychostoma macrolepis (assembly GCF_012432095.1). NCBI lineage: Eukaryota > Metazoa > Chordata > Actinopteri > Cypriniformes > Cyprinidae > Onychostoma > Onychostoma macrolepis. Next base: position 13,785,601 of record NC_081164.1, on the reverse strand, counting down.
CTCTGGCACTACGGCGGGCACCTGAGGACGTGCCACTTATGACGGCTAACACGCTTTCCATGATCCCCAGCACCATCACTGGCATGCAGCCCCTCCATGCCTTCAACACTTACCCCCCTGCGCCTGCACCAAGTGCTGGGCATAGCAACAACGCCCTGCCCCACCAGCACTCCACCACACGAGTATAGTAACCCCTCTGAGGGGACCAGGCCCCCCAAACGCATAGGAACACAGACCTCCGATACTAAGAGTGGTGCTCTACACGGATACTGTCCAACACACTGCTCCTGTCCTTTATATGTCCACTCCCAGCACACTCTCTTTCTCTCTCGTCCTTTCTTGTTTTACTCTTCCTGCTCCTCTCGTTCTTGGAGAAGATTTTGGGTGGAGAAATGTTAGCCATTTTCCCTACTCAATACAGCAGCTATCCCCTACCATTTTATTTTTTTTTCTCCTGTTTTTTCCCCCTCAAGTTTCATTGCCACCTTTCCCTTCTTTTTTCTTTTCTTCTCCCCGAGTCTTTTGCTCTGCTGTAGCCGTTTCTAGTCCCCAAAAAAGAACAATTTTTCCTACTTCGGACTGTTTTATAAATCAAGAAAACATACGTGTAAAATATGTATTATTAATAACCTTATAAGGCTATGAATGAAAAAAAAAAAGATTCTACTATCTAATTTTTACCAGCATTCTTGTGCCAAGTACTGTGATCATCGTCCAATCAGACGCAGTCTTGTGGACGGACGTGGAGAGAATCACCTGAACTGGATTTATTCAAGGAATTTGCAGAATTGAGAAAAAAAGTGCCAATTTGTTTTTCTTTTCTTTGGTCTCTCTCATTTTTTATGTTTATTTTTTGCTTTTTGTTTTGCACTGTCACTGTTATTTGCCTATGGAGAGAAATGAACAACACTACAAATACCTATATAAAAAGATATAGATTCATTAAATTTATATCTTGATTGCGCTTTGGGAAATTTGCATGATTTATTTTTTAAGAGGAAAATGGACATTCGAGTTTCAAGACTCTTCTTTCTTTGTCTTTTTATTGTCTTTTTCTGCAACAGTCTTCTCTCTCTTGCTCTCTCTCTTTATCTGTCTCTCGCTTTCTCTTTTTTTTATACATCAGCTGTATTTTGTGCACTTCATTTGGAGATTCTTTTCCCTCTGTAGATACATGGTCATATCCGGAAATGAAACTGATTCTTGACGATAATAAAGAGGATAAATAGTTCCCTTCTTTTTTTCATTTATAATTACGGAAGCTGTGCGACAAAGCTCATCTCCCGGAGAAGGACTGATCAGATCCACGATCCCCTCCTCTCCTTTTTTATCCCTTTTATCTCTCTCTCTCTGCTCGTATAGTCCTCTGTAGTAACCCGCGCATTACACCACATTGAGTTAAGGAACGTTCACTCCGTAAAGACTCGGACTCTGCTGAGTTGGACGTCCAGAGCGTCAGGATCAACACCTGCGCCCGTTCCCACACAGCTGGAGTCTCTCCGTCTCTCTCTTTTATCCAGAGCCCAAGAGAGCTCATGACGTGTCCAGAACATTCTTCCACCTCACTGACACTGACCTTTGAGTGATTATCTCAGTTTGAGCTCACTTGTCATCAGGCGGACATCTTGTTATATGCCCTGTCACAAGTCCCCGTAAGACCTTCTGATTCAGCCTCTCACCTCTCAACGTGTTTTTTCCGAAATCTCTCTTTCAGGGTGCCAAGAACGATCTGGCCGAGAGGAGGCGGGAGACGGGAGACGGGGCGGTTTGCATTCACGTGTGCGCATGTAAGTGTGAGTGTATGAGGAGCAGGACAGATGTGGCCCTAAATGAGCTCTGGATACTGACTCTGGAAGCTTTGTGCATCAGGTTTGAGCCGCGGTGGCGCTCAGAAACTAACCGCAGCCTGAAGAGGTGTACTGCGCTACAGTGGACGAGGCGTCACCCCTCACGCCACTTAAATATACATTTACGATCCATAATGCAAGCAACTGTGCATACCGCTCTCATCGCCATCCATTTTTTGTTCTCTCGTCGTCTTGTTTTTGGAGTTTCTTGTCAGTGGGTGGATGGAAAACACGCAAAAACACCACCTTCTGTCATGCCATGACGAAAAACACAAGATGCAAACTGTACATTTTTATAAGTGTAAGAGATGACATGGTCTTTGTAAATATTTTGTTTATTGTTGGGTTCATGGCCAATCGTATCCACTGTAAAAACAGGTGCAAGCTCATTCAGCCAATCACATCCCTCCACCCACAATTCTGAAGACCCTTATTAGATTTTCATTTGAAGGTTTACAGATACTAAAGCTTCTTTTTCGACAAAAGACATTAAATCGTAATGAATGTTGAGGGAAGCGGAAACGAAGCGAATTCCACATTAGAGAATATATTGAGTCAAGAATGAGCGCACTTGATGAGAGTAATTGCATTTGGAATTCAAATTTGCTGCAAGACCCGACAATGCGGTGGACAATAGAGTCGCTGGCTGCATCTGATTCTGTGTCGTTTGAAAAACGGAGGGTGGAACCGATCAGGGCCTAATCAGGATATTTTGTTGGAGATGGTTAAATGAGTAAGTTTATGAGGAGAAGCTCGTTTTATTTTCTCGTACGAGGCCGTAGGATGTAAATCGCTTGAGTCAGCCCTGTTTTTTTTCCGAGAGGCCTGCTGTTTGAGTCATTCTCCTGGGTGTTCTTCATTACGCTTCAGTGGACTAAATGACACTGTGGGGTGTTTGTTTTCTCTTACCTGGTTGTAAGTTCTTAGAAATTTAATGTTACCCAAACCATTGGAGATTTGTTGGAGTGGGGGTGGGATTCCACAGAGTTCTGGCTTATCTCTTTGTTGTGAATTTGAGCTGCATATATTTCAAAGTAGAGAATTTAAACAGTTCATATTTTTCTACAAAATAAAGGGCGAGAGATGATTCTACCGGCAACTGACAGACATATAAAGCACACTCTCACCAGACATACATGGTGATACTTTTTGTCTGGGTTGCCTATGTATTATAGAGGATTTAAAGAAAAAAATATGAAGAAAAAAAATCCTGAGAAACACAACTGTTGAGTATTAATGCTTGGTCGCCAAAAAAAGACTTGCACCTGTTGAGTTTCATTTTGTTGAATTTCAGCAACGTAAAAAAAGGCTTGAGATGAGGGGGACTGTATGACCGCAACGGGTCTAAAGATCGAAATTCATATTTCTATTTCCTATACAGGCTACTACACACTGTATGTTGTGTATCTGAACTGGACAACATTAAAAAAGGTTATTAAACATACGAATAGACCTGTCTCCTTATTTGCATGTTTTTGTGCTCAACTGTCTACTTGAAAAAAGGTTTTATTCACTTACAGTTTCATTTAAACTTCCTGTTTTGTCCTCTAGATGGAAGCATACTTCACACAGCCTCGTAGCATTGTGTCCACTTGGCAAACCCTGCTGAACCCTCAAAAAAAGGGTTCCTTTGGTCCTGCCGTTAAATGTACACATCTCAGAAAAGGATGTGTCCTGTGTGGAAGTGCGTACACTGCCTACTAAAAAATGAGCAAATAGCAGCACAATTCATGGATTTGTAGAAAACTCAACATACAAATATAATTAAATAAAAGTGTCTCAGATGTACTGTAGTCCAGGTGGCTGGATACAGCCAGACAAGCTGTTCGCCACACCGATATAAGCCTTTGAGTCCACTTGTGGGCTCTGAAATGTTCCTCTTGTGCCATGTTCGCCTTGTTGAATAAGCCAAGGTGTCACTGCTGTTTTGCTTCACTCTCCACATGATGCATACTCTAGAAACACGACTGCAGGCTTTCGAATGCAGAAGACCATTTGAAGAGCGACACCTGGAACTCGTAAGCTCTTTAAGATTTTAGATTGGGTAACGTGTCACAATCAAGTGTTCTTGTCTGCGTTTGTTGTGTATATGTGACTGCTGTAAACAGTTCCCGAGCTCCTCCGAGCTCGCATCAGCTGTTTTGCCGTTGGCAGGCTGGTGCAGCTGAAAGCAGGAGTCTGACTTTCCCTCGCAGGAAACTGCTCTGCACCTGCAGAAGTTCTGAGAGAGAGGAGACCTCCTGCGTCTGTGTGCTGGCAGGAGCTGAATCATCTGGAAGAACTGTGGACCTGGCCTGCTGTGGAAACAGAATGGACTCATTAGGGAAAATGTATCATCCCAAAAACTCAAATTGAATAGATTGCAGCTCTCAGATCTGATTGGATCGCCTCATAACAAACCAAGCCTATTTTCTACCGCTAAAATCAACTACTTTGGTTACTAATCTAGTTTCCCCTCCCATTTCAAGTGTATTGTGTATTGTACTCTAGTACTATATTTTAAGCGTGGGAATGGTTCAGCTAAATTTTTTGATGCAGCCTTCAATTCATTTTCATAGTTCCAGAAAGTAATGAATCATACATTGGAACTCTGGTTTACTATAGTGGGAAAAATCCATTTAGACTGAACTTATTTTAGTTCATAGTCTGCAGTATATATACACATGCTGTATTTAGGTATCTCTATTGTCACTGTAATTTTATTCAACCAACGTTTTATTTTAAAATTTTAAATACAGCTCCACAGTACAGCATGGCATGAAAATTCACCTCACAGTCACTGCACAAAACACATTTCCCAAAATCATGCCGCCACTTTGACTGTAGCCAAAAAAGAGAAAGTAAACTGAATACGCTGCACGTCTGCACAATTTACTAGAATGCCAGAATAGTCAATACTGTCAGAATAGACCTTGCTGTGACAGACACATGGGCTCATAGTCACAACACATCAGTGGTTACTACACCTGTAAATCAAGACTGTGCAGGATGTGGCCGAGGCTGTGGATGTTACTGATGTTGTTATCCAGCGCATTGGCCAGAGGAGAGTTGCTCACTGTTTTCATCGCATTACTCAGGGCCTGATCCAGCAGAGACAGACCAATCCAGACCTCCACGGCCTGTCCATGAACCTGAACACATAGATTTAGTCTATGAATGAGTAGAAATACTTACTATAAAATACACTGGCTTGAATCGCCTATAAAATATGCCAATACTGGAAATCAGGTTTCACTAATATGAAGATAACATGAGAAATGCCTTTTTTTAAATACCCTTACTAGTAAATATAAACAATAAAAGAGTTGCATATGCATGATGGATATTGATGTTTTTGTATTATGCTGTATTACGGATTTGCACAATGCTGGTTTTAAGTATTTAATGTATTTATGTGTATGTATATATGTTTTTTTATTGTTAAATATCATGACTCACATCTATATGTTCCCAAACAGCAAAGTCAACACTAGTCAGAGGAACTAAGTAGGGTTTCATCACTCCACAGCCTCCTCTGCAACCTCGCTGAGAGAAAAAGAAACAGAGGAAGTGAGGTTTCTGAAAATAACCTGACATTCTGTGAAAAGCACATAGAGACCTCACCATGATGACCTCAGAATCTCGAGCTTCTCGTACAAAGTGGTCCAGAACCCTCAGGTCACAGATGGGTCGCAGGGGCGAGACCTGGTTTCCACCCAGCCACACAAACACCATCAAAACTGACACCAGACCTCAACAGACAAATAAACACAGTAAACTGATGTGGGAAGGTTCACAATCAGACCTGTCTCTTTATTCATTATCTTTACGCTTATTATGAAAAATTGCACCTGTCTTGATAAAAACAATAATTATTCATAGTAGTAGTTTCATTATTATTATTGTATGCGAATAGGGAAGTCATCGACACATTTTTAGAATACTTTTCACTGTGCCTAAACTGAAATTCATTTACTAATTTCTTCATTCCATTCACACAAGCAAGATGCATAACGCCTACGAAGCTTTTGTGTTAGTTCAGAATTTTAAAGTTATGGCAGCGGTGGGATTCGAACCCACGCCTCCAGAGAGACTGGAGCCTAAATCCAGCGCCTTAGACCGCTCGGCCACGCTACCCACAGAACACTAGCAGACAGGTAGACTAGACATCAATCGACTTTAAGGTTTTTTTTTTTTTTTTTTCACAGTTGAGGTCAAGTACTACATTTCCCAGAGTTCACTGGTGTTTCGTGTTACCACAGCCAGCCTTCACCTCTGACACGTCTTCGCTTCTTTATCTCCAGGATATGCTTCTACACATCATCTGATTCATCATTCTATGTCACTGACACTGTTCATACTGGGATCGCCGCTCTAAATAGCATGACACACTCCTCTTTTAGTAATATAGCAGCTTGGGAAAGCCACGGCTGCTTTAAGGCCGCTTTGATTCATCCAAGTGACTCAGTTTCTAGAATCAGAATACTAAAAAGATTCATCCACTGATGCGTTCAGCGACACTTCCTGCAGGTCGGATTGTTAGGTGATGGCAAGTGAATTACTTTGGGTATTATTAGTGAGTCATTAAATTGTTCACTCAACCGATTCGTTAAATCATTCATGCAAGTCTTTATTCTTTCTTCATTTTCAACTGTTGAGCATTACTTTTATCAAAGTTTAAAGCTTTTTGGATTTTTTTCCCCCCGATATTTTAATCAATGTAATAAATCATCATGAGGTTCTTCACAGATATGAGATTAATCTTCATTCAATTTGTTACAAACATTGCATTAGTCGTTCATACTGAAAACATCCAATCAGTGAAGGGATGTAGGCTATTCGTTCTCTCAACCAATGAAATGTCACAGCCGAATTCCTCACATTTCAGAAGGGATTCAGTGTATGACAAAAACGAATTAAGTGAACTAATTCATTCATAAAGGAACTAGTTACTGCCCCCATATGCGACTTTCTATCACTCAGAATATTTATCACAAAATAAGAACGATCATGTATCTATGCTGCACAAAGAAACAGAGAGTTCTGGTAAGTTCATGAATGGCATGACTGAAGTCTGAGCAGCAACACAACATCATAGAAACTACATGATATCACATGTGAATAATGCGTTATTTACATGCATACGTGTGGTATTTGGAATCGTGGGTTGAGCATTTACTTATTTATTAAATAAAATATAATAAAATTGTAAAAGAAACTGCATTACAAACTACGATATAATTCTTTAAATAGATGCAGAGAGAACTGTTTGACCGACATGGCACGGATACAAACAAAACAGCCTATTACTAGCAACATCACAAACATTTTCTTCATTAATTGCTCCCCCTTAGATAAACAGCTTAGCTTACCTGAAAACGTTTGCATTCGCAAGGTGCATTTTTACTGGGCATAATGTTCTTAAATCCTAAACTGCGATTTTTGTGTTCCTTTTTTGCACCCTACAGTTGCCCTGCTGCAGACTGCGCAGATTTGAGCTCAACGCATGCACCGTATGACTCCTGCGTGACCCTGTTCCTCGTGCGTGTTTGATCGTTTTCCAGCGCGCTGTTGTGTGTGTGCTGTGTTTGGCCTTCACTGTGTTGCTCAATTTACATTCAGTGTTTCTGTGTAGCCCACAATCCTGCGACGACAGTGGTATCACGTTTCAGGGCAAATTTGGTAAACTTTCCTAGAGGCACTTGTATTTGGCCACTGTATAAATAAATGCCATGCTAAATAAACAGATTAAAACACATGCCTTGTTGAAAAAGCTGCAGACCAACTTAAAACCAGCAAGCTTTACCCCCAGCAAGCTTCTTTTTTTTTTTTTTTTTTGACAGGACTACCATCTAGCGTTCAAATATTAAAGTACAGCCAGCCGTGCAGTTTTTGGTCACAGCTGTGGAAATAGGTTACTCTACTCAAGCATGGATTATGAGCTGGGCCCCAGGGTCCTCTTTAGCAATAGTACTTTCTGAACACCTATAGCATCTTTAATGTTGTATATTTGGAACCCGTGATCATTTTAAATTAGGTAAAGTCCCTGACGTGGAGCAATGTGATAGTTAGAAAGCAGCTGATTTGTCAGTGTGGTTTGTTGATTTGGGATCAGGAGACTTTGATTGTTTACATTGGGCCACATCTGCAAAGTCTTCCAGACTTTGAGGAAAAGAACCATTATGGTTCTTTCAATGGTTCTTTCATCATTACTGACACTATGTATAGACACAAAATTACAACCGGCAGTTATGATATCAACCAAAGACAATTTACAGAAAGGAATAGAAGGGAGAAGCAGAATATGAGTTAGAGTGTTAAGGTTTATACAGCCTTATTCGCTTTGTGGCATTTGCGTATCCTTGCTCATTTGTGTCTCTCTGAGATTAGATTATGCTCTTAAGAAATGAAAGGAATGTCCCACAAGCTTGCTAATCTTGTTCATGGTATTAGCTTGCATTGGTCAGTCAATGAAAACTCGTCCTGTTGACCTTTACATTCCTTTAAACTTATGTTGCTTTAAAGGCAAAATATAGTTCATTGATGGTTATTTAGGTGGAATATTTCACCAGAATGTGGCAAATGTTTTTGTTTGACCATCCCAGTAAGTTTTGAATTGTCCTCCTGTTTATGGATTTCAAGGCTCTCTGCACAGGATAACACTTTTTCATATGAATCTACTCTTCACATTTTTACCATGCCGTTTATCTTTCCTTCCATCTTTACAAAATCTGTAAAGGTCTTGAATCTGATTTTTACTGGAAATGATGCCTGGTATTAATGATTGAATTGTCATGAAACAAACTATATGTGGTTGTAATGATGAAACTCGACTAGAATTGTCCTTCGGTTTTTATTGATGTGTATCAGTAGTGTTTATTGAAACAATAAAATGAGAATAGAAATATAGATTGAAAAACAGCTTTTCTTTGTTTCTTTGTTTTGTTTTGACACACATCTTTATCGCAACCCAAAATTCACGTGGTATCAGTGAATTACTTAACATGTAAACTCAGACAGTTTGTCACAATTAAACTATGCTTACGTAGGATGATTAATATTAAGATGAAAGCAATAAAATAATTATAGACATAGGGTGATCGGGAAAAAAATGTACAATCACTGTTTTAACATTACAATTTTAAATATCCTCAAAATATGAATTAAATCATATTTTATAGGCATATAAAAAAAATGGAGCCAGTAAGATTTTTAATGTTTTTTAAAAAGTCTCTTATGCTCACCAAACTGCATTTGTTTAATAAAAAAAAAAAACCCCAGTAAAACAGTCATACTGTAAAATATTATTACAATTTAAAATAACTGTTTTATTATTAATATTATTATTATTATTATTATTATTACTGTATTATTTTTTTACAAGTGTAATTTATTTGTGATGACAAAGCTGAATTTCCAGCAGCCGTTATTTCAGTCTTCAGTGTCACATGATCCTTCAGAAATATGCTGATTTGGTGCTTAAGAAACATTTCTTATTATTATCAATGTTGAAAATAGATGCACAGCTTAATATTTTGGAGGAAACTCTGATACATTTTTGAAATATAATTATTATTTTGTTTTTTTCTAATTTAATTTCCATTAATTTCTTTAAATCTTACCAACCCCAAATATTTAAACGGTATTGTATAACATTGAAAAATACTAAATAATATAAATAATAAAAAAAAGACTTTGGAAAGAAGAAAGCAAGAAAAATGAAACCACAACCAAAGCTATAAGCTGAGGGTAAGTCGGATCATTTGGCATAATGAAGGTAGGGAGGAAGAGGTGAAGGTGAGTTGCAGTTATCATAGAACAGCTGGAAATTCTTGTCTATGGCCATTTTGTCAGTCAGGTAGTTCTCCAGATCCTGCAGAGTGAGCTCTTGGACTCTGTTCCCCTCCTTTGCGTTCTTGGCAAGGGCTGCTTGGGTCGGGAAACGGATGCGTATGTTGTGTGGTGCATTCCTGTCGTATTCAGTGCAGCAGTAGGCTGACCACACTTCTTCAGGGATGCCAACACGGTCCTGGTTGTTGCGCCGGATCATGTTTCCAGTAGTGGTAACCCCAGTTACAATATAGGCTGTGCCTCGGCAGAAATTATTGAGACGCACACGGATGCGCTCTTCGTGTTCGCGCCATGGTCCGATGTTGAACTCACGAATTTCTGGCACAACGTTTGTGAGCGAGTAGGTAGCTGCTCGGTCCTGTGGGTCTGACTGGTGCTGGTCTGGATTCAGATGGCCTCTCTCATACAGAACCACATCAGAGTAGTCATCCAAAACCGCCTGGCTGTCCTCAAACTTCATGTGTAAGTATCCGGTGGGGAAAGGCATCATGTTCCCATTCCCATCAAGCTCTGCAAGCTAGGAAGAAGGTCAACACATCATTACAAAGAAGAAAGCCAGCCCTCAACCTCTCAGAAAAAAAATATAAAAGCTTTCACTGGGGTGTCAAAAGGTACACCTTTGTACCTATTTTACCCTGCGGGTTTATATTAGTACCTTAAATGTACATATTAATACTTTTGAAATACATTTAATCATTTTGAAAGGGTACCATCCCAGTAACAGTTTTGTACTTTTTATTTTGAGATTGAATAGTTTCATACCTGAGGTTCATACATCCAGGGATAGTCCACACGCCGATCACCCTCTGTTTTTTTGAAGGTGTATGCAGAGTAAACTGGGATACGGTTTTTGGAGTCGTACAGGGTTACATATCTGGGTTTGTCAGCGTAGCGCTGGCAGATCTTCTTGAGTCTGCTATCTCTGAAGCCTCGTGGTGGGGTGCCCATATACAGCGAGTCCTTGCATCTCTCAATATGGTTGAAGTCTTCAACTACGGTTGCAGTTCCCCATTGTTCAGAGAGCAATATTATGATGGCATGGGCCAGAAGGATGGTGGAGGGACGCATTTTAGTCAAAGGAGCTTCTCGACAGTCTTACTTGAGTGCTTGTTTGATAGAATGAGAGAGTGAGAGGAATTCAAAGCTAGGTCCTTTGAATAGCATTGATTAGATAAGCAAAACAGAACTGATGACACTTTGCCTAGAAGAGAAGAGTGTGTCCTCCAGGTGAACTTGTACAAATGTGGCTTTACATGGATCTAGGATACAACATTTAAACTTTTTCTCTACCTGCAGGAAAACAATATATTGTTGTTGTTTGAACTTTGCTTTGATCTGTAACTTGACCTGCACTATTGGTGTTGTGGAAATGAATAGTTGAGGAGAGGTGTCTTATTATCCAGAGACGTACATTGAACAAGGGGCAAGAAGTCATGGAGACTTGAAGGTGGGCCATATTGACTGGACTTGGTTTTGTAAGAAGCAAGAGCACACTAGCATTGTAGTCCTACAAGTTGCAAAGTAGGGCCTCCGTGGATCGTATTTGTTGGTCCAGATGTTCAGTTGGGTTGAGATCTGGGGAAATTGGAGGCCAAGTCAACACCTTGAACATTCTGTCATGTTTCTTAAACCATTCTTGAACTTTTTTTTGTAGTGTGGCAAAGTGTATTATCCTGCTAAAAGAGGCCACTCCCATCAGGGAACACCATTGCCATGAAGGGTGGTGTGCAACAATCTTTAGGTAGATGGTATGTGTCAAAGTAATGCCAGCTCACGATTCCAGGGCCCAAGGTTTCTCAGCAGAACGTTGCCCAGAGCATAGCACTGCCTCCGCCAGCCTGCCATCTTCCCATAGTGCATCTGCATTCCCCAGGTAAATGATGCACATGCACCCATCCATGCATCAGATCTAAAAGAAAACGTGATTCATCAAACCAGGCAACCTTCTTCTTTTGCTCCATGGTTCAGTTTTGACTCTCACTAGCCATTGCAGCTTTTAGTGGTAGACAGGGGTCATCATGGACACTTTAATTAGTCTGTAGCTATGAAACCTGATACATAGCAAACAATGATGCACTGTGTTCTACACCTTTCTATCATGGCCAACATTAGGTTTTTTAGCAATTTAAGCTACAGTAGCTCTTCTGTGTGATTAGACCAGATTGGCTTGCCTTTGCTCCCAAAGTGCATCAATAGGTGCTTTCGCACTGCATAGTTCTAGGAACTAGCCAGCGTGGTGGTTCATAGAGAACCAATTTCTCCCTCGGGCCATTTTCCTGGTTGCAGCAGGAACTCTGAAGCGGCTGACATCGACGTTTTTATCCATGGCATTTACAAATGTTAACAACCGATGAATGGAGGACGCCGTGTTCGGAGCTGTTTTTGTTAAGTGTCATGGGTTTCATAATAACGGGTATGTTATGTAAATGTACAGTTTGCGCGATTGAAAGAGCATAAAAAAAACGTAATATTTAATTATTAAAAATGCAGGGTAGCCGGTATTTTGTATGCGTTTGGTCAGACAGTGTACACGTACGTCACTGGTAGTTCCAGAACTGCTTTAGACCCTACTCTGAAGTATAGGAGCTAAATTAGTTTCCCTAAATGTAGTTCCTAGAACTAAATACGTTCCTAGTTCCTGAGGTGTGAACATGCCAAAAAGCCGGGAACTTCTGATAATGTATACCGGGAACATCCAACAAGACTTGAGTGTATATAGCTGAGTATGTGTGTGTGTGTGTGTGTGTCATTTACTCCAGAGTAAATCACACAAGTAATAGTTATCCTCTCCTTTTAACCAGCAGCTTTCTTTGGAAGGAGTAATCAGTAAAAGGAGGGAGAGACATGATGGTTCAGGAAAATGCTGTGCAGAAACCTTATCACATATTCCCAGAACAAATGATTCTCTCTCTCTCTTTCTCCATATATATGCAGGTCCTCTTTTCTGTAGAGCTAATCATCTTTATGGCTGGCTTGTATGGCTGTCTTATAAAATGTAAATCAGGCTATTCTACACTCCCCATCACGAGAGAACAAACAGTCCTCAATAGAGTGTGAAGAGGTGATGAAAGAAAAAGGAATACAGAGATAAGCCTGTCTGTATGGAGTCTGTGTCCTGTGTGAACAAGGGCTTAGGAAGGAATGGGGCTTCGTTCACCTCCTCTTTATGCCACTTTTATTTGGCTATCTGATATTACATGAGCTATCTCATATTCATACCATTGTTAATCTTGCATGCACACACAAAAGCAACTTTTTACTTTGAAAAGAATCAGTAGACAGTGCACATATTAAATTGATCAAGTTTGATACCAGCTTTATTTATTATGTTATTTTGAAAATATTTATCCAGAATACCTAGAGCTTTTATGTTATTCATGGTCTTCGTGTTTTTGTATTGATAAATGACAAACTGTAGGCAAACAGAGAAGATTAAGTGGTCAATTTTTATTTTAGAAGAGATACAATATTCAGATAAATTGCAGTAAACATGCTTACAAAGTGAGAAATGATTTAGCTGTTGCAGTTTTATAAAGAAGTTAATGGACCTAATAAAAACCCCTAAGGCCCCAGATGATTATAGTCATTAAATCTCTCTCATTTCATCACTCTTTTTCAGTCCTCTCGTGGACAAATATTCTTAATTAGAAGATATAAAATATTTCTGAAACTGAAATTGGATCTTCATTCTACTAGTCAAGGCTTAAGGAAATGGATACAGATTTTTACCCTTCAAATGAAAAAAAAAAAAAAAGAAGTGTGTGTGTATATATATATATATATATATATATGTGTGTATAGTGTGTGTGTGTGTTTTGCAAATGTTGAATCATACACAATTAAGTAAAATGCATCTTAGGGAATATTATTCAGGGTCTGATGCTCAAAATCTTCTTAGATTAGAAGGTTATTCAGTGGTTCTTTGTAGTTCTTCAAACTGCCAATCAAAAGTGTGAGGTCCTTTGTGTATGTATGTATGTATTTGTTTAGAATAAAATTATTTTATTCAGCAGGGATGCATTATTGATCAAAAATTACAGAAACATCATTTATAATGTTGCAAAAGATTTCCAATTTAAAATAATGGTTTTCATTTGATTCCTAAAAAACATATTAGAATGATTTTTAAAGGATTATGTGACACTGAAGGCAACTGATAAAAATTCAGCTTTGCGATCATAGGAAAAAAAAAAAAGAATATATTTTCAAATATATTAAAATCGAAAACAGTTATTGTAAAATTGTAATACTATTTCACAATTTTACTGTACTTTCATCAAATAAATGCAGCCTTGGTAAACAATAACACACTTCTTTCAAAAATCTTACTGACCCTAAACTTTTGAGCGGTAGTGTAGATGCAAAAATAGTTTTCTAAAGAACTAAAGAATGTTTTCAGTGGAATCTAGAATAAATTATTTTTCTGTCTCATTAAGTTATAAAATCTAATTGGAGCCTTTTATTTAAGATCATATGGTATTCATTCTACAGAACACAATTCTGACAGTTGAATGATGTTTGAAAATGTGTTTATGAATTTAGGTATCGACAAGTCAAGAGAAGCAGGATGAAGACACCTAAGTCTGCCCTGCCATTATGGCATCATTAGGCTCACAGTTCCCAAAGAAAATCTGAAACCTTTTGTCCACAAAGGTGTTCTTCTTCAAAAAATCTTCAATTTGCTGCACAGACATCTCTGTGACCTCTGCTCCTTCTTTCTCGTTGAGCCCATAGGCTGCGAAGGCCGGGAATTTGGATCGCTCATCAAACGGGGCATTGTGATCGTAATCGATGCAGCAGTAGGACGACCACAGGTAGGTTGGAACGGCCACTCGGTCGGTGTTGTACCTACGGATCATCCTACCAGACGTGGTGACCCCCGTGACTATGTACGCCTTGCCGCGGCAGTAGTTGTTGAGTCGACGGCGGATGATGTGCTCGTGTTGTTTCCAGTGGCCCACGTTGAACTCGCGGATCTGTGGGACCACATTGGTGAGGGTATACGTGGCTGCCTTGTCATCGGGGTGAGCCTGGTGCTCGTCGGGGTTCAAATGGCCTCGTTCGAAGTCAACAATGTTTGAGTAGTCTTCCAAGACAGCCTGGGCGTCTGAAAAACTGTCATGGACATCATTGGGAGGAAATGGTTGCATCTCACCAGAGTCTGATGCTGTGGAGAGCTGAATGAGTATAGAATATTTATGTAAAAAAACAACAAGATTTTAAGGTAGCCTATTTTCAATCAAATATGCACCATATGGAAAATAATATACAACCAGCCTAAGGATTGTTGATGTTATTGGTTGTATAGGTGTTCTTTTTGCACTTTTCATGGTCTTAAACTGGTTATAAGACCAGCAAATCATCTTAACCTGCTGGTAAAAACAGCTTAAACCAGCCTAAGATGGTTTGCTGGCTGGTCTTAGTTGGTTTAAACTGGTCTCTCAGATGGTGTTAGTATTTGGCGCCTGGTTTCCCACCAAAAGTATGTTTAAAACTAGCCAACAAACCAAACTGGGATACAAGATAAGACCAATTAAGGCTGATTTCAGTTTTTTTCAACAGGTTGAGTTGAAAATATATATATATTTTTTTTTTGTATGCATCAAGTCTACAAAGCTATTGATACTTTCAGCTTTACTCATTATGAGCGAAAATGAGAACTCGACAGTTGGTTACCTGAGGCTCGAACATCCAAGGAACATCAACCTTCTTGAAGCCGTCGGAGCGCTTGAAAGTGTATGCAGAATACACCGGGATGTGATCCACCACATCATACAGAGTGACATACCGAGGCTTGCCGTTATAACGCTGACAGATCTTTTTAAGTGATCGGTTCTCCAGACCCCGTGGGGGAGTGCCCATATACATAAACTCACGGCATTCGGGTGAGAAATCTTTCTGCACTTCTGAGCGCACAGTGACGAGCAGAAAGCAGAGAAACGCCAGCAAAACAGTCCGGTGATCCATTAGATTGAAATGAAACAGCTCTCCTTCAAAATCTCCTTTGAAATAACTCCTAGGTGTCCCGGGTGCTCATTTTCCATACTGCAGTGATAGTCAAATAACTGCTCGCCGCTCACCTGACACACCTGCAACTGAGTGGATATAAAAAGAGATAAAAAAAAAAAAAATCAAGATACCTTAAATTTAAACCCAACAAAAGACTTTTGTTCAATATATAAACTACTTATTCTTCTTTTCCCACTTGCTCCTCTAAATATTTCTATTGTTTTAATGTTTTTGTTTTAAAGCATTAAAAAGAAAGAAAAGAAAAAAACTTAAATATTAAAAAAAGTCTTAAGATTTTCATTTATTATCATTACTTCAAAAAAAATCCAATAAAAAATTAAAAACATTGAAAAAATGTTTTTTTTTAAATAATTAGCATTTTTTAAAAATTGTAATATTTATTATTAAATTGAACATTTTCATTCATTCATTCTTTATTGTAGCTTTATTGTGTGTACATATACTTGTGTGTAGGCCTATATATAGGCTATATATATATTTAAAAAATTCAGATGTAACCCCCTTTGTAATTAACATTTACAGAAGTAACTATAATTTAATTAGGCTACACATTTTTCTCAGTAACTGTAACTAATTACAATTACATTTATTTTGTAATTAAATTACACAATTCCGTTACATGTAACTAGTTACTCCCCAACACTATATATATATATATATATATATATATATATATATATGTATGTGTGTGTGTGTGTATACATATATATATATATATATATATATATATATATATATATATATATATATATATATGATATATACGTGTATAGTGTGTGTGTGTGTTTTGCAAATGTAGAAAATAAAATAAAGACTTACAACAAAAACAATTACAAAAATCTAAAGTAATAATAGCACAGTAAAAACATAATTATAACAGTAGCCTATTAATGATACTACATAGGCTACAATAATAATAATAATAATAATAATAATATGCATCATCATCATCATTATTATTATTATTATTAACAACAGCAAAAACAACGAATATCGTTCGAATTTGACTATGTTGTTCGAGATGCAGTAGATGGCGGTAATGCGCTATTTTAGTGGTCGAGCCGGCGACAAACAAGAAGAAGAAGAAGAACTTCGCGGTTCATTGGATGATTTTCTCATGTGGTTCATGTCCAACAGCCATTTTTGTAAAACACAAACAACAAGACGACCGAGCGAGACAGAAAAAAACACTCATTGCGACCGTTGCAGATACAGGGAAAAATATATAAAGAATTCAGCATCGAACTCACACATGACAAGGTGTTGAAAACAGAGACATACCAGTGGCTCAAACTATCGGTTCCTGCAAAGCACGTACGTGCAAAAGGAGTGAGTTCTTTAAAGAAGATCCAACTCTGGAGAAAACAGTGGATGGCTAGTTTAGCCTAGCTGGCCAGCAGGCTCGCAGAAGAGGTGCGTGCTAAATCATTTTCAACTTTTTAATGGGAAGTGTGCTTTGTGCAGGTTTTGATAATCACATTTTAGTGGTAATCGCACGCATATGTCGTTGGAGTTAACCGCACTGTAGCAGATAGTTGAAGGGCTCGTTGTGGAGCAGTGAAGGCCTGCAGCAAGGCGCGAGCAGATTTGAGACGTTACTGCTGCGTTTCCTGCTCTTGGTCTCCTTAAAATGTCTCAGACTTGTTTCGTTGTTTATAATTAGATAACTTCTGAACCTTCATTAAAAAATGCCTCTCAGTTACAGGCGTGTTGCATAACAGCGCGGTGAGCGTTGCTCACGTTGAGCTGTACGTTACTGTTGCTTGTGGAGTTGTGATTGTAGTTTGGAAAGTTCTCCCAGAATGGTTTCGGATGCTGAGCTATAACATGCGTTTTGTTATTTAGTCCCTCTTTTTTTGGCTTTTGCAAAATGCTATTTAACCCATTTAATTCCACCAGCAACTATTACCGAGTGTGACCTGTCTAAAAGCATTTGTTGATGTTTTTACACAGAGTGGTCAATTATGAAGAGAGTGCAGAATGTCTTGATTTCATCCACATATGTACAAGTTTTGTGTAAATGCTCATGCCCAGAGCTGTTTCATTTTAGTTATCTCTCTTAAAGGGATGCGTGTCTTAAATGTACTACTATTTTTGGTGCATATAATATTTGAAGGGTCTTCTTCTAAAATTACAAAGTAGTTTAACAAGGTAACTTTTGATACAGTTTCTAAAATTTTATATTTTGTTTAAAAAAAAAAAAAAGCAAAAAAATAAATGCATTTGTGTAATTGCAACCACAATTGCCTAAAATATTAAATTGCTACTTTTTTTCTTTGTAACTAGCAGGTCTTTTTAAGAAACTGATCAGTTTTTGGCTCTTGTTTATATGTGCTTACTCAGCTGGGATTCAGCTGTGGATTAATCATAAGTAGTTATAATACAGCAGGTTTAACTCGGATTTTTAAATTAATGTTATAAGCCTATGCATATTTACATGTGGTGTAAAGTAGAGGTTGTATACTTGAGTTGTTTACACTTTTGTTAAATTATATTTAAATGATAGTCCAGTTAGTATGTGTGAAACTAAATGTGTGTGTGTGTAAACTTAAATTAAGTGAATGAAAAATGTTGCCTTAGCAGCTAACTCAAAATTTAAGTATTAAAATGACTAAAACTGAAATTAAAAATAAATATGATCAGAATATTT
Source organism: Onychostoma macrolepis (assembly GCF_012432095.1). Lineage (NCBI taxonomy): Eukaryota > Metazoa > Chordata > Actinopteri > Cypriniformes > Cyprinidae > Onychostoma > Onychostoma macrolepis. Next base: position 13,767,244 of record NC_081164.1, on the reverse strand, counting down.
AAAAAAGCTAATTTAATATATTAATAAGAACTGTAATGGAAGACAAAGTTTAAAAAAAACACACTACCTGTGATAAAATAGTTTTTAAATGTAAAAATACTCCATCCAGCCTCTCCATTAACATGAGGCAGAACAAACTGTATGAAAACAAAATAAGTTGTTTAAAGGGGTCATCGGATGCAAAATTCACTTTACAAGTTGTTTGAACAAATGTGTGTTAAAAGTTTGTGTAAACAACCATCCTATAATGATAAAAATCCACCCAGTGTTTTTTTTTTTTTTAATTCCTATTTTAAAATCAAATCAGGCTGTTCTGAGATTCCTGTCAGAATGATGTAGTTCTGTACAGGCCCCTCCCACGATAGTTTATTGACAAGGCTGTCTTACCTTAGACCCGCCCTGAGTGAGCTGAGAGCTGTCCGACCATTGTGTCGACTGTGTGCAGGGGAAGATACGATGTCTCCGATTAAGCGATTGAGGCGTTTTGTTGTTGGATGTAATAATGAATATTGCAGTCGTCATTAACTCCCGACATCTGAGCCGCTGAAGATGCATAGAATTAACGTCACTTTAATTTTTGAAGGGAATTCACAGATCCCGATCTGCCGAAATGCGTTTATGTTTGCGCGAATCATTCGTGATCCAGCTTCGTCAACAGAAGTGAGTATAAGGGTTTTTTTATGAATCTTTGCAAATCGCCTTTCCTAATAATGTGCTAGTTAGCCAGTTTCGCGCTGAAGTTTACAGTCTGCTCGTCAGCCCACGGAAGAGAGGGGCGGGGTCAGCAGAGCTCATTAGCATTTAAAGCGACATGGACTAAAAAATAGCTTGCTGAAAACAGAGCTGATTTTGAAAGGGTGTTGTTTTACACTACCATTGAGAAATTTTAAATAAAGTATGTTATAGACTTTTCATTAAGACCCTAAAGAATCATATCAACTTGTGGAAAATGGGCATCCGATGACCCCTTTAATGATAACTACTAGGGGTGGGCGATATGACCAAATTCTTATATCACAATATGACTAATTTTATATCACTATAACAATATATATCACGATATAGAATTTGTTTTTTTCTTTTAAAAAGGTTTTTATGATATTAAAATCTTTACCATAGAACTTTCATAATCCTTGTCACCAATGTCAATATCAAACTAATACAAGCCTAAAAATAGACAAAAAAAAAAAAAACTCAAGCTCATTGAAAATAAATAAACAGGCAGTGATGAAATAAGTATAAGAAACTAATTGCAAGCAATAGAAAAAAAAAACTACAATAAATAAACGCTACATACATTGTGTAAATTAATTAGTCTTCACTGTGTTAATTATATCTATCTATGATAGATATAATTAACACGTGTATTATGTATAGATTCTATATATATATATATATATATATATATATATATATATATATATATATATATATATATATATATATATATATATATATATATATATATATATATATATTATTTTTTATTATTTCTTCTTATTAAAGTTACAAGTTAGATTTTCTAGCAATGTGCTATATATGAATGGCATACAGAACGAATATTGGACAGCTTCCCCTTTAAGACCAAAGTCCGGATCCAATATACTGTTACATATGCGTTTTCTCTTTTAGCTGTTTCCTCTCTCTTAAGACCTAAATCGCTGTCTTTATGAGGATACTTGCCAAGACGGGGATTCTGACGCATACAAGTGTGTTCATGTAATCGTTCAAAGTCAATAAAGCGGCAAAAAAAAAAAAGCGTGCTCCTCTCACATAGAAACGGAGACGGCACACTCATATAACTCTGTTGTTTGTGTTTCAACGGCTTAAAATCGGTTGTTTTAAAACTGCAGTGCTTAAAAACGCGTGTCCATGCTACAGATGTAGTCCCTCGTTTAGGAACGAGCTCCTCGTTTTGTTCTGGTCGTTCTCCACCTGGTTCTGTCTCCCCTTCACGCCCCGTGGGTGACGTGTAAAGATCGCACTCATCCAAATGATTAAAAAGTATTACCGTAAACAATGTATTTTGCGATACCACGAAGTAAACAAAAGAACATGATATGAAACGACAGACTTTTTATTTCATCCATCCGATATATATTGTCATATCGCACAGCCCTAATAACTACCCAGAAGTTAATTTGATAATTCAAATATGACTGCAGTGTTTCCCATACATTGATTTATTTGTGGCGGTCTGCCACAATATCAAAACTGACCGGTACAAATAGATTTTTTCGAAAAGCTTTGACTTCGTTGAATAAACGAGCACCGCACGTTTCAAAATCGAAACACGGTGCGGGTGTTTTTATATCACTGTATTTCTGAAGGAAAGCCGACTGTCTTCAGAAAATTTTGGATGTCATTTTCATTTCATCTCGCATGTAATGCCTAATAAAGCAGCGTTTGTGAGTGGAGCACTGCTTTGTGTACAGCGTTACCGGGGAAACTATTTCTCCACACTCTAAAAGTGCCTCCTGCTGGCAGAGAATGAATTTGCATAAATAGAGTCCAAGTCTGTGGGAAACACTGCACTGTATTCTGTCTTGTTATGGATGCATATGATGTGCATGCATTTGTTTTGCACAAAAAGCAATCAGTGTTTTTTTGTTTGTTTGTTTGTTTTTCCTGCAGGTGTTAGGAGTTGGGAGTCGAATGCTTGCCTATGAAACAATAATTCACAAAAATTCTGAATTATAAGTAAAAGAGATCAAGAATTGAGAGAAAAGTTACCCAGCAATAGTTACGGCATTACAAACTGCCCTAAAAGTTTTTTTTTTTCAAACAGCAATTGCTGTTATTTATGCTGCCACAAATTCTTAATCATAGTGTATCTCTCTTTCTCTTTAAAGTGTTTTTAAATTGCTGAATCTTTTTTTTTTAAAAGATCTGAAGTTACTGGCACATTAGGGTGGCGTGCCATCTTTTGGAGCTCTTATATCTGGCTAGATATCCATCAGCCGTTATCTCTCTGAAACTGGCAGCTATTATAATATTCGTACAGAGTTTAGAATTACCAAGTCCACCTCAGCACACAGAACCACCGTACCGGTCCTGACAGAACCACCTCATTCCTGTCCCCCCCCATTCATACTGGTCCTTTACAGTCCTGTTCTTTGGACAAGGTAAGCTCTTCCCCACCACTAAGACATACTTGTTGTATCATTTTAATCTCACATTTTGGTGTGTTTCTGATTATGATAAATTACTCAAAAACCTCTGCTTTATTTTTCATTTCGTTTTTCCTTTGGTTAACAGAAACCCTGAGCCCTCTGGACACACAGAATATGACTGCTGAGACACTTAACTTCGGTCCAGAATGGTAATATATGTATTTCAGATAATATGACTTGAAATAAACATGATCTTTCTGGCAAGTGCGCATTTATGGTCAGGAAATGTGGAGCCATGATCCAAAATTCAAGTTAAGTTAAAATAATTTTAAATTTCTGACGTAGCTCTTACCCAGAGAAGCTGTTTTAGTTACCATCCCTCTGGCCAATAATTTTGGGCTATTTACTTGCCAAAAACTTTTTTTTCTTGCATTTGGCACAAAAAAAAGGAGAACACTTTTTCTTCTTCCATTGATCTACTTTGATTTCTTTCTAATGCATCACCACTAAAAACAAAACAGGTCTTTTGTACTTTTACAACATTTAAAATGTGTTTTGGATAATCTGACGTTTCCCTTTATTTGTATCCTTTGTGAGAAATATTTAGTGTCAGTAAATTTATGAACTGCCACATTGATTGTTGCTGGGGGTTTTTTTTCTTTTTTTTTTTTTTTTTCTCTCTGTCCCACTTCCCTATAAGTGTTAACAGGAGGAAACAGATGTTTCCCTTTTGTGTGATTTTTATTTTTTATTAAATTTATTATTATTTATAAATAAAAGATCAATCTCTCCTATCGTTTTCTGCATATACACAATCTTGAATCCAGAATGATTTATTGTTTTTAAATGGGTGATGGAAAGAATTACGCCAATGTCTGTTTTCTTCAGGCTCCGTGCACTATCCAGAGGGGGGAGTGTGACGTCCCCTCCCCCTTCCCCTGCAATGCCAAAGTCCAAGTTGGCCGACTACCGCTATGGCCGCGAGGAGATGTTAGCACTTTATGTCAAAGATAACAAGGTGAGGTGACTTGTGGCTCCTGCAGTAAAAGTCAAATAAATGAAACCGAACAGGCCACCTGTATAAGTCAAGGGCCTTTTCATTATAGTAGTTCAAGTGTTAATATAAGAGTCAATAATTTTTTGTCGATTACATGCCTAGTTGAGATTTTGTTTGCGTGTTCAGATCCCTGAGGACATGCAGGATAAGGAGTTCGCAGCTATCCTGCAGGAAGAGCCTCAGCAGCCATTGGCCTTGGTGCCCCTGACTGAGGAGGAGCAGGTGAGTGATGCATATTGTAGTCACGGGGGACATTTCTGGATAAGTAATATTGTTTGTCGTATGTATATCACTGATCTTAATTTCTCTCACCTTTCAGAGAAACTTCTCCATGTCTGTGAACAGTGTGGCTGTGCTAAGGCTTATGGGTAAAGGAGGTGGAGCTGTACCAACAGGTGTCGCTAGAGGGCGTGGAAGCACTCGAGGTGGTCGAGGTGGGTTGTGACCAATTGTGTGAATTAGAGCTGATGACATATTTTTGTAGGACAGCCTGGAGGTTCATACTCAACCCTCAACAAAAACCCAATAGGATTTTTCCACCAGCTTTGGGATTATTGCAGAAAAAATTGCGCGATCACAAAATGATTATTAGGCTATATTTTTATGACATAGGCCTACGCGGAGCGTAGACAAGACTTATGACAGATAATATATGTTACTGAATAAATACACGATTGTGATGAATGAAGCTGAAGTCTGATTTCTTCAAGTGGTCGTATTTACCATGTTTACTATGGTAACGTTAATGGCTAGCGTGCATAGTCTTTTGCATCGCTTATAAATATTTCTGCCTTGTATGGTGATCATAATCCACATTGGATCTCAAACAGAAGTTATTTCAAACACTCGCTGCTGTCTGAAAGTGAGTTTTGAGCTAAAATTATTTTAAAAGTCTTTAATGCTGGTGTTATAAATGTTAACTTTATGAAATGATCTGCGAGGCTGACGCTCTCCAGACACGGAGAAACTCCGCCTTTGTTCATAACCACTCCGCTAGCCCCAGTTGGCCTGCTTTGGCCCAAGGTTTTCGTCGGGCCGAAAAACCCTGGCCATTGGAAGCACCAACGAGGCATGATCAAGCCTCGGAACTGACAGTGGAAACGTGACTGGTCTTGGCACGCACTAGCACGCCTGCTTTTGGCCCAACAATGGAAATGCGGCTAAAGAGAACTAATAAGTAGATGGGTTTTCCTGTTCAGTATGAAAACTGCCTTTGTAGTGACATTTAGCCACTTGTTAGCAACTATCTTTTTCAAGACAAGTAAAAGCTTTAAAAAAAACAGCGTAGTTATTACTGATATATTCATAGTATATTGTGAAAGTGTCTGGAGCTTGTTAACCGCAGACCTTATTTCAGGCATTTATCCAAAAACCCCATAGACATTAGAGAGAAAATCATGACTACATTGTGATGACATTTGGGTGAATCTCAAGAAATGTCTAGGTCACATTTCATCTATTCTCAAGAAATTTAGTATATTGTACAATACATGTTAATTTGATAGTGTTAATGGAATTATATATATATATATATATATATATATATATATATATATATATATATATATATATATATATATATATATATATATATATATATATATATATATATATATATATAATTTTTTTTTTTTTTTTTGGTTTTTCTGCAGGGAGAGGCAGAGGAGAGGGCGCATTCTACCAAAGAAGTGTGGATGAAGAGGTCGGTTTTGGCCGAGGACGAGAGATGCACCGTAGCCAGAGCTGGGATGACAGGTGGATTTATGCATCATAAAGTTTTATATACAATGTACATATTTGTCTGAACATCAGTATGTTTATAACATGCATTTATATAACTTAAATCCATCAAGACATGAGTGCAGAATGAACGGTCTCTCTCAGAATTATTGTCAGATGTTCTGTTGTGGTAATCATTAGTATTTCCTGTTTCAGAGGTGAGCGGCGCTTTGAAAAGCCTTTGAGGCGTGATAGTGGGCGTGGTGGTTTTGAGGAGGGAGGAGCAGGAGGAAGGAAGGACTATACGCGCTCAGACAGCGATAACTGGCGTACGCTCAGAGAGGAGCAGGAGGACGATGATGGGACAGAACCTGGGGGAAGCTGGAGGATTGCTGGTTGCCGTCGTGATGGTACATTCACTTATTTATTTATTTTTTTTATATTGTTTTTTTTTTATTTTATTTGAATTTTTTTTAACTTGTCTTTTCTCTCATCAAGATGGGGGTCCTCGTTCAGCAGGTTGGCGGGATCACAGTAGTGCAGATGGCCGTCGTAGGAAGTTCGACTTTGACTTCCGAGATGGAGAAGGTGGACGTAGAAGGACTGGAAGTGAGGGAGGAGAGGAAGAGCGAGATGGCCTGCCTGAATGGTGCACAGATGAAGAAGAAGGGGAGATGGGAACCTTTGATTCTTCTGGAGCCTTCATGTGCATTAAGGTTTGCTTGTCTTACAACACTTTTCTTTAAATAAGTTTCAGATGCATTCTTGCATGTGACTGTTAAGTAACTTCCTGTTAAGTGAGTAAAAAAAGAGATGGATTAAATCAGGCTTGTGTGACCCTTTAGAAAAGCTCCAGAGATGCAATCCCTGAAGATCAGGAACTGGAATTTGAAGCTCTGGAGGAGGATGAGGAGGGTGGTCAAGAGAAGGACAGCCCAGCTGATAAATGTAAGAAAAGTCTTATATTGACTGCTGCCCTTTGTTCTGCATCATGTGACCTGCTCTGACCAAGATTACTTTAAATGAGCATTAAACGTTTAACGTCCTCCATTTCTCAAGCTGATGCATTTCCTCACTTTTTTTTTTTTTTTGCTGTTTTCTAAACTCGCCTTTCTTCTTTTTTCAGCGGACACATGTGAAGCAATAGCTGTGTGTGATGGAGACAGAAAGTCATCATCTCCACATGCTCTGTCTGTTCCTGCCCCTGTGCACCCTGTTGCAGAGGAAGAGACTCCCAAACCCATAGTCACTCCTCCTTCAAAACCTGCACCCCAACCATCTGAAGGTTCTTTCTTGCTTTCTCTCTTTTTGTGCATTTTCCATTTTTGTTCCAAGAACATGCAATGCAAAAAGATCTGGACCAAGACTGAGTTTGTTCTTATAGATGCAGCTCCAGCAGGTGGCACCGCAATGCAGATGCAGAGCTCCTCTCCTCCCTCAACCACTGGTACTGACCTTCCAACAGTAGGGGGAGACACCGAGGAGGAAGATGGCATGAAGCATCTTCAGCAGGTCAGTGTGCTTGCTTTTTGTTTGCTTTTGTTGCTCTTACGATAGAAATTCAAAGTAAAAATAGATCTGTCTTTTAAAGGAGGCTGAGAAGATGGTGGCATCCCTGCAAGACACATCCCTTGAAGAGGAATGTTTCACTCAAGCTCTTCAGGAGAGCCACATCACTGCAGCGCACACACACACGAATACGCACTCACACTCTCACTCCACCTCACACACTCTCCCGCACTCCGCAAGCGCTCTGCCCCTGTCCCATGAATCTGCAATGAAGTGGTTCTACAAAGACCCTCAAGGGGAGATTCAAGGTGATTCTGACTACCACGTCAATCTTGGAGGGTTTTTATGTGTTCATTACAGCATAAAATGGTGGGCTGTATTGGTTGTCTCTCTTTCAGGTCCATTCACTACAGTGGAGATGTGTGAGTGGTTTCAGGCGGGGTATTTCACCATGAACCTGCTGGTCAAACGTGGCTGTGATGAGGGATTTCAGCCCCTGGGTGAAGTCATCAAGATGTGGGGACGTGTGCCTTTCTCTCCTGGCCCCTCCCCTCCTCCACTTCTGGTGAGGAACACAGTGAAATATCCAGAAATGGGTTTGGTGATGCTTTGTGCCATGTATTAGTAATAAACCACTCATAGCTTTGTGTTACAATGATTTTTACCATGATCTTAAACCCTTAACCATGGTTAAATCAAGCACAGCCTTGAGTTGCTTTTTGCTTTTGTAAAATATTCAAGTAGGTGTCAGAGCTTTAAACTTTTAGGGCAGTGCTCCGACATATTGAGGTCATGTTACAGACGACCCAAATTCGATTCCCTTTAAGGCCCCTTCCAGCTCTCATATCCTTCCATTCTACTTTGTAATTTCCTGACTGTTCTCTTCTAACTAGTCCTAAAAATTCTACAAAATAAAGTATTGAAGTTGGATGGAGATGCAACTTTTTGGCTGTTTTTTCTGTTACTTTAGGGGAACATGGACCAGGAGCTATTGAAGAAACAACTAGAACAAGCTGCCACTGCAGCCCTGTACCAACAACTACAGATGAGATTTCAGCACATGAACAGGTATCACTGATTTACAATTAATGCATCAGTTTACCAGTTATATACTTGTGTTTTGGGTTTATGAGCAATGTGTTTGGGTCTCAGGTGTGGGGAGACTGGGATGATGCCTGCGATGAACAGGTCCATGTCAGTGCCAGACACCGGGCCCATGTGGGACATGCCTACCTCAGTCTCTCAGCAGTCAGGTACTACCAGCTGCATTGATGCTTTGTAATAGCCACTTTATTTTGTGAAGTGCTATTGTTACAACACTGGTTTTTCTGTTTTGTAGGCGGTGAGACCAGTCTGTGGGACTTAACCATGAGTAACTCCACTCAGGGTCCAACTCTTGAACATTTGCAGAAAGTACGTAACACATGTAATCTTGAAAGTGCCTTCAACGTATGCTATAGTGCCTTCAGCACAGCTGAAGAGTTCTGTGTTCAGATGCACGCAATAGGCTAAAGCTTGCCAGAAAGCACCAGCAGAAGTAATTACCATGAGTGTGTCCAAGGGAAATAGTAAGGAGGTCTCAGGTAGTAGAAATAGTAAGGAGGTCTTGAATTATTTGCTAATAAACTAGTGTTTTCGGGAGTCGAGTGGATGAGGATGAAGTTGCCGATACTGACTCGCCGTCTCATTAGACACGCCTTTAGAGAGAAATGCATCTTTATGAATTATGATTATAATGAAAGGGTTTTTGTTTTCGATTTGTTTTATTTCGTTAAGCAGTAATTTAAAGATTTCTATAGATATATTTATCATTTCTTTGAGGCATGTATTCGCTGAGTTTCGGTTTATTTTTGTGAAGAGCTCCTATTCAAGACGAGACGGCAGAAAGCGCATCATGTTTGTTTTCTTTATTTTATAAAAACACAACATTTTGTTGACATTGTGAGTGCACACAAAATAAAGTAGACCCTTTACAGTTCCGAATGATTCATTAATCTTACCTTTTTGAGCAAAATTGACAGCATATTCACTGAAAAAATGCAAGTGATCGTGCTGGCGTCTCCATGTCCTGCAAAGCGCACTTTAGCTTCCACTCTCCGCACAAACTATTGGATACAGCGCACATTTATCTAGGTTTAACGTCTAAACACTGCTATATGCTTGAGCTGTTTTATATCTATAGATTTTATTTTAGGCAAGCCGGTAATTCTGATAAGCTGTTGGACAAGGGCTGGGCTAGGGCCTAAATTTGAGGCCCGTGCAGGGCTCTAATCTTTGTACCTGTTTAAACAGAGTTGCTCATGTCTCGTGCCGTGGCAGTTTTGCCACCATGTGGACAAAGTGCAGCTTGAAAAACCAGTTTGCAAGCTTACTGTACATGTGTACCATGCTTATGAAGAAATTTACGTAAAGCACACTGTACACACACCCTAGCTTATACGTTAAAAACCAAAGTAAATTTTGGACTTCAGCAGGACTGCGATGTCACCAATTAAGCACTCCTCTCGGTGATCACATTTCATGTTGTATGTGTAAACTTCACCCATATTGCTCTTTCGGTAATTGAGCGTGTGCTGCCCGTGTGTTAGATCCAGCAGGAGAGGCGTGAAGCTGAACTCAGGAAGCGTGAAGAAGAAGAGAGGAAACGGAGGGAGGAAAAGCGCCGACAGCAGGAGGAACAGAAGAGGAGAGAGGAGGAGGAGCTTTATAGACGAAAACAGGTGAGCACATGTACACACTGGGCTAAGACTGTTGCACACTTAAATGTTTATGATGTGTAACACATTTGTATGTTTGTGTTTTACAGCAGTGCCGTCAGCAGCAGGAACTGATCATGAAGTTTCTGCAACAGAGCCAGCAGCAGCAGAGCGTGCCAGGGGGCGCAGGATGGAGCGGAAGCCAGGCAGGAGCTCTGTCACTGGGCAAAGCTGCCGGAAAGAGCATGGGACTCCTGGAGCTGGAGGCAGAGAGACTTCACAAACAGCAGCAGCAGAGAGCTCAGCAGCAGCAAAGGGTAAAAACATCTTGAGCAGTTAATTGTTTAATATGCATCCAAATGGCTGGCAAATAGTTTGGGGTCATGGGTTTAAAGAGGTCTTCCTCATATGAGTTGCTGTTATTTTAGTTCATTATAACATTGTTTCGTTCAGCATGGAGGTTTGACAATGGGCCAGTGGAGTGATGGGCCATCTGGGATGTGGTCAGGATCTGGCATGGAAGGAAAGGTCGGAGGTGGCAACCCTGCTATGGGCATGTGGGATGAGGCCATGAAGAACCAGGCCAGCCATCGCAACATTGGCCTGAAGAACAGCCGCAGCAGTCCCTCTCTCAGGTACACAAATTTGCACTCACACAATTTACCTTTCCATTTAAACCAGTGTTTTTACACACAATGTTCACCCCAAACGTGTCTGTGTTCTCAGTGATCAGTACATGCTAAATCGGCGTAAGCGTACTGACGATGAGGAGAGGCTTCTGAAGCTTCTTCAGGGGATGAAACCTCAGGATGGTTTCACCACTTGGTGTGAACAGATGCTCCACGCTCTCAACACCTCTGCAAATAACTCCTCTTCAGTGGATGGTAACTGTCACATCTGCCGTTCACCTCTTTTCTACTGTCCTCTCCAAAAGGAACGGAGATTAAATTTATCATGCTTGCATTTCTCTTGGTAGTGCCCACCATTGTGGCATATCTGAAGGAGGTGGAGTCTCCATATGAAGTTCATGACTTTATCCGTATTTATCTGGGCGATACCATTGAAGCCAAAGAGTTTGCCAAGCAGTTCCTGGAGCGCCGTGCCAAACAGAAAGCGAACCACCAGAGACAACAGCAGCAGGTTTGTGAATGATGATCTTTCTTGTTTAACGTTTGTTCAGTTCTGCACACTGGGTGAGTCTTAATGTACTGAAACTTTCCACAGCTGTCCAAGGAAGTCTCTGGATTGAACATGAACTTCCCCCTGCAGGTAGATTACATACTGTTTTACTGGAATTTTAAAGACATGCTATAATTTTTCCATTTTTAGTTTTCATTTTCTATTAGTCCATTGTTTAAAGTCTTCCTGGTTTTTCTTCTCACAGTCAATGTTCCAGGCAGCTCACATGAGTAAGGGCAGCAGTGTGTACGACACTCAGGGAGGAAAAGCGAAGAAAAAGCCTAGCATGATGCTCCATTCTGACCCCAGTATCCTCGGTTAGCGTGCACACTCGCAAAAACACTCACAAACCCCTGCTGGGTTCCATTCAGCTTTACCCATCAGCATGCATACATTACCCAGAATAACCCTTGAACTACTGTTGTTTTAATCTGCGTTCTGGCTCCTTGTCAAATTCTTGCTGTCTGGGTCATAGTGAGATCTTCATCTAGCAAAGAGGATCTATTTACTGATGTACTTATTGAAAAGCATTTTCTGCCCTGCTTCAAGGGGGAAATGTTTATGAATTAGTCATTAGTATATTCCCAGATGGGAAATTTCTTGTAGAAAGTCAAGCCTCAGACCTCTCAACCTCTGTTCTCCTGTTTCCCACCTCCGCAGGCTACTCATTCCTGGGGGGAGGTGAGCTGGAGCAGGTGGAGGATTACTGACCCAGCCCGTCTACTTGAGTTTACCCGAGGCCTTAAACCTGGAGCAAATCAGCAGAGGAATGTGCACTGCTCAGTGAGGGAAGGGGCGGGCAATATTTGTCCACACCCCCTCTCTCTTTCCCCCTCTTTCTCTCACTCTGCACTGTGAGAGGAGCAGAAGGAGGTTATTGGGAGGTTCGGTGTGAAGAGGAGTTCCTCTTCTGCCTCCCTTCAGTAAAAGCACCTTACCTAAACCATTGCACTTTAATGTTTTCATATTTGAAATGGAGTTGTCTTTTTTTTTTTTTTACAATGCAAAAATGTGTGAATATATTGTTGCATATATTATGTGTAGAATATTTGTATGAATATACATACAAGAGGTAGAAACAGCGCGGTTTCCACCGTATCAAATGTGGAGGTTGAGAAACTTTGTTGGGGAGATATAAGTTGAGCATCTCTCCTAAAAGACAAACACTGTTGTATTTTTATGTTCATGGTAAAGCTATAAAAATATGAATTTGAAAACTTGAAGATTTGCACTTGTTTAACAAAAAAAAAAAGACAAAAAAAAAAAGTTAGGATAGGTTGAGGTTTTTTGTGAGCGTGTGTGCAAACGTAAGAGATGAAGTCTGCACAAATTTTATTGCTTACCGACGTGTATAAAACAAATGCCATGCTTTTATTTTGTTCAACAGAATTTTGTACTTCATTGAGCGTGTGTGAATGGACAGAAGTAGTTTGTGCTGGCGCTTTTTTTGTACATAGGCTCTTTAAGAGACCGATGGACAGTCAAGCATTGCATTTTTACCCTCCAGTGTTTCAAAGCATGACTGAGGTGCTGTTTGACCCGTTTGGCTCTGTTCTAAGAGGGCAATCGGGGTTTCTGGGTTTGTGTTTGGTGTATAAATGTAGCTCCTCTGTTGTCTGTATACAAACTACTTACATTACTCTTCCCCTTTCACTCAGTCCACGATGTGAAATGTTGCCTTCTGTCCAGAAAGTGTGTGTCTGCGTGTGTGTGTGGATTCTGTTGGCTGGTGTTTTGAGACAGTCACAAGGGCACTGTGATTCTGTATGTCAGTTGTGTTACTTTCTTTTTTGTTGCTGTTGAAAAAGGATGAATGATTTATTTTTTTATTGTTCTATACAAAGTATTTGAACTTTGAGTTGGAGCACTTTCTAGGCTGCTACCTTGTATTTTTTGAATAATGTTTTTTTTTTTTTATTTGTTAAGGGTTTTTTTTTTTTTCTTAAATTTTATTTGCCTCTGGAGGATGTTGTATTATGAATGAATGTATTCCAAACAAACTATGTATAACAGTGCATCTAACAACAAGGCTTGAGTGTCTGAGTGAAATGGGACACGCCTCACCATTCGGAATATGCCTATTGTCAGAGGTCAGATTCTGGGATGCACATGGCCTGTACCAAGCTGATGGTCTCCGGCTGCTAGTGCTCTTCCAGAACTTTCTCACAGCACCCGGAGATTCCATTTGTCTCCCAACATCTTGATGGATCTGTTGTTCTGCCATCTTGTTACTTGCGCTCTTGATACAGGGCCATTGAGAGCCAAGGATCTGTAGCAGTAATTTTTTTTTGGAAAGACGATCTGTTCCCCCCTCCCCCGATACATGAGTTTTGGGATTGAAATATGTGATGTTTTGCATCAAAAATGTTTATTCGCCTGAATCCTCTGAATAGGAAGAGACTGAGGATCGGAACAGAGGAGATTTCGGTACTTGATCTGTAGAAAAGAAAAAAAATCCTGCTTTAAGCGTATTTCACTCTATTCTGACTGGATTATATTTTTGTAAAAAAAAAAAATAACAAAAGACAATGACTGATAACAAGCATGGAGAGGTGGATATCAGCACTAACTCAAAGGCCATCCTGGAGTCCGAAAAGGAGTGGCAACCAGCTGCATTTAGTGCTACACACAGAGAGTGAGACAGGGAATATGTGCGGATCCATTTCATCCTCACACCAAAGGAGTTTTCTGCATCCTTTGAGCTGCAATCCCCACTGCTCTCTGCAACACTATCAAATGAAGGATTTTCCTACAGCATTTGAAAAAAAAAAATGGTCATCTTGAATGTTTGATTTAAAAAAAAAAAAAAAAGAAAAAAAAACCTTTATGCCTTTTTAGAAGATTACTGTGCGGAGAAACCGCATATTCTCACGTCTATCAATCATATTTCTTCAAAACCTTCCTCACCTGCTGCAGGTTGAGGAGTCTAGATGTGATGAATGTTTGGAGAGGAGATGAACTGAAGCAAACTCTCCTTGTTTCTTCACACAATTCACTTGAACTAAATCTCAAGGACACAGACTTGTCGTGATTGCCTGTCAATACAATGAAAAATTGAGAGTATTACAGCAATTGTTGACATTATGAAGTTCATGGATGCTTGTGAAACAGCTGAACTGCAGTGAAGCAGGTGAGATGCGACAGTCCGAGATTGAAAATTGTCATTTTACTCACATTGTGGTTGTGATTTAATCTGGTTTTTGTTTTTCAGTTCTTCCAGGATGGATGTAACCTAGATCTCCCTGCTGGGACCATCACACCCACCAGTATGCATCATCTGAAGTCGTCGAACTGGATTAAGCAAGAGGCCACAACTCTTTCTCTACTATTTCTCTCTTCCTCTCTCTTTTGTCCTGACAGCATAGAATGGGACCCACAGACAGACTAGGTGTGTACATGCATGTGAAGAGACTTTAAGTGTCTGTACAAAGACACTCCTACATTCTCCCATCTCGCTTGTGGGTGAGACGGGGACTGGATGTCCTGTAAATAATGTAAATGATTTTAGTCCCTGTTTGTTGAGTTCTGTCCATCTTAGGCCATCATCTTGGGTGTTTCACATGCCTTAATTGTACAAAATAGAACTGCCCTAGTCAACATTAATGTAACACTCAGTAGAAAAACAGCACAGGCTATATCTACACCACTCAGTCATCTAAAGGATTCGGAGCCTGGCTGAAGATGTTTCCCCCTACGTTGACTTCACTCATCATACCAGGCTGTGGGATGTTTCCCACAGTATTTTATATGTATTGTTGGTATGTTAATGTTCAATTGAATAACTGCAATTATTGACATGTACAGATGAAGGTTTATGAACATTGGTATATGCTGAAATCTGAAAAAGAACTGGTAAAAGTTACAAAAAGAGGTAGTTTGCCTTCCTCTATCAGTTTGGCATTGATTTTTTTTTTTTTTAGTTTTAAATGATTAGGTGGGTACGTACAGAACATGGGGCTTAGTTTTGCTTTGAGAAGATCAAAATATGTTAAACTGAAAATAAAAAATTAAATGCTGAATTTGTTTTCTGTCATTGTTACAATTATTGTTGGCTTAGACCGGGGGTGCCCAATAGGTCGATCGCGCTTTAGGTCAGTGGTTCTCAGCCGGGGGGTGCGAGATAACTTAAAACTAAAATACAATATATTCACTAATGTTATGACTAATATGTTAAATACGGTAAAAATATATATAATTAAATAACAGCACCACCTCTCTACGTATTCTGTGTTTCGTAGCAGCCAACCGTTTCTCATCGTGCTGTGAAATACAGACTGAACGGCGGCTCAAACCTGAACATGTGATACGCAAACTACAGCAGTCGGCTGGATAAAAGAAGCCAGTCTCACACTAGTAGCCTAAAATGTTAATGATTGACGATGTAATCAAGGTAAAGATGATTACAGTGACATACAGGATCGTGCATTAGGCGCGCGTTGTGTCCGTTATTTGATGCGCAAACGAATCGTGTGTATATGCGCTCTCGGCTCACTTATCACTATAACATATTTCTGCTTGAACACAGCTCCGTATATTCACGTAGTTGAATACAGCGAGTGTTTTATAACAGATGCTCGCGTGTTTTGCAGAAGTTTGTGAGGATCCGTGGTGTTCATGTACATACGGGCATCAGACGCTCCAAACAGCTTGTTCTGCGTCGAGCCGCCTTCAGATCGCCGAGTTCATAATATACATACTTTTACATAGCCTACTTTTAAGTTGTATAGAATATCTGCACATATAAATATCTGAGACATTTTTTTTTGCGAAGTGTGTTTGCAAAAAAGAACATGGAGTTTAAATCTATCTTGAATTTAGTTTGTTTAAAAAAAATACATAAATACAAAGGTTTTAGTGAATAGAAAAATTTGGGCTTGCAGTATTGATTTGGAGATGAGAGGGTCTTGGAGTAAAAAAAAAAAGGTTGAGAACCACTGCTTTTGGTAAAGGCAGGCACAATTCTATAGGGGTACTAAGAATTGAACATTGTTTTATTTTATTTTTTATTAAAAATTAAATTAATGCAATATAAAGACGTCCCAACAAGCTTTTTTTATTTAGGAATATTAATTCTATATGTATTTTATTATTTATTTATTTTCACTTGGTAGGTCTCGGTGAGTTTCTCATTTGAAAAGTAGATCCACACAAAAAAGTGTGGGCACCCCTGGCTTGACCTTCGTTGTTTTGTCTTAAATGTAGTCAGATTTGGCTCCTGCTTTGCGGCGGTTTTCCACTATGAGGCAGTACAATCACACTTCTGCTTCAGAACCTCAGGGAGTATAAATTACATTATAAAAGATTCGAGGATAATCAGAGCTTGATTTCTTGATACCAAATGAAACTAATGAAACTACTTAAGATAAAAATCATCGTGCTTTCAGTCATTTTTCAGTCTCGGTGTTAGGAACAAATTCTAGATAACTTTACATGTTAAGTCTACACAAAATAAACCTCCACCATTTGATTCACCAGGGAACCCAGCATCACTCGTGTGTAGGCCTACTGTTTTTGACAGATTTTTTTAACATTTCACCTTATTTCACATAAGGTTTAAGTGCACAAACCTTGTTCTGGTGTGCCTCGAGTTACCTGAATAAAGTTGAGGCGGTTGAAAACGCCATGTTTCTTGGAAATAGTCTACTGAATTGAAGTCGATTCGAGCCCTACCGTCCTCGCGGGTTATTTCATAGTAGTTCTTTTGATTTGTTGGCCGTAAAGATGCAAAGACATTTAAATTCAACAGTATTGAAAAATAATTAAAAAGATAGCTTTTCTCAAGACGGCATCCACAAACTCTCCTCCCCAACAGCCATCAACACGCGCGCTCACCACAAGCAGTTGTTGCCATGTCCGCTTATTATAAGCAACTAAAAATAGCTTTTTATTATTTAAAATTTAAATATACTATTGTACTTAAATGTACTATCTATTATTTAATAAAATACTACTTGTGGAAGTTTGTAATTTAGACATTTTTAATCCAGACTGTATTTATTTTTCTGTATTGTTAAATGAAATTACGGAGTTATACAGTGCCTTCCCCATAATTAATGAATAACTACTACACCTTTAGAAATGAAAAACAGAGCTTGCCAATTTCGGTTAGGCTTGTTTTGTCAGACCAAGTTGCTTGTTTCTTCTGAGATCTGGCAACAATGCTGCCGGCGCGCGAGTCAAAGCGCGAGACTTTGCAGAGCAGCAGAGACGCGGATAGAGCGAACGGCGCGCGTTGTATCCATGGACTACATGAATATCTCGTTTCTTGTCACCAACGTTTCTGTGTTTGTTGCAATAGACTTTTACCGATTACTGCCACTTACCTTCTTTCAATGCCCTAAACGGGTTTTGTTTCTTGTTTTTCTTGTCGGACTGTAATTCATTGGGTAAGTAAGTGCTGGTGGACATCCCCACTGTTGTTTCAGGACTGGGACATCATATTTTCGTGAACATTTTGGATATTAGATGAGCGAAAAGTTCTGGACCTTTCATTTTGGACGCCAGAGGCGCGTTCTTAGTAGGACACAACTTAAACACTTTTGTCCGCCGAAAAAAAATGAATTATTTGTACCGAGTGGATGTTAATTTTTCTCAACGGGAGTAAAAATACAACTCCAAGTCCTTGACAGAAATGCTAATGCTGCGGTTGATGGAGAAACATTTCTAGAAAATCACCCGCAGTGGACCTGGCGCCCCGCATCAGTCTGCGTGCGCTTCAAAACATTTAACTTCACTCCATGTACAATCATAATATTGTTTGAAATTCATCCCAAATCAGATTCATACATTGACCATATGGCTTTGCCTTCTCAAATTTGACAATTACTTGGGACTTTCAGTTGAGGTCATTGACTCCTTTGAATGGAACAAAGGAGGTTGATGTTTCTGAATCTGCTTTCTTTTACAAACATTCAGAGATTTGTTCTCCGAGTCTTTCAGATGTGGATGTTGCGGTCACACCATCTCCTCAAGCTCAGAGGGATCTAGTGAAGTTCAGCCCTCCACCAGTCTTTTGTCTCTATTAGGTCCCATTCATTTGTCTTGTAGGAGGAACATGGGAGTCCAGACAAGGGGAGCCTGGATGGCTATGGCGTTCTCAGACTGGGTCAGTGGATTGGGAATTCTCTTAATCTTCCTGATGGAGAGTTTAGCAGTGGATGCGACCAACATGGAGCCAGTCTACTGGAACTCTTTGAACAGAAGGTATGTTGGTGGTTGACATAAAACTCATGCACCCAGATACAAGTTTTTCAACAAGTTCAGTCTTCTAAATACTTTAAAGGCTTTAAGCGTCAAATGCCTCCAATTAGAGATCTCTATAATATAGTTTAGAATAAATTGTAATATTTGTCAATTTGCATTCGTGCATATAATCCTAGCATTAAACTAGTTGGAACAGAATCTTACACCATAGAAAAATGATTGTAATTACATTTTGATTTTAATTCTTTTAGTCAAGTTAATTGTAAACCGCATACGGGATCCTGGAAAACCTAAAAATATAATTCAAAAGTGTGATTTCTATAGTCAATATCAGTTTTTGTAAACTGAAAAAAAAAAGAAAGAAAAAATTGGTGTAGAAAGTTTCACAATTAATTACAAAGAAACTCCAGTTAACACACTGAATTAAACTTGAAATTTTGTAAAAAGACTGATATATTATTATTTTCTTGTAAAATGTACTCCAGTATTTTATTTAATTTTTTGTAAGTGTAGTTGTTCTCCATATTCTGAAGTTTTTTGTCTAGATGTTTTTTCAAGTATAATTTCTATAAAATGATTTTTAAAATTCACTATCAAGCCATTATCCAGCTTTGAAAAATAATTTAAAAATTCAAGGAAATAGGTCAGAAAGTGTGGGAACTATGTACATATAAACTCAACCCCAGTTGGGACAGGGGTGACTTTGGCCTGGGACACAGTCTAGTTAACGGTTTGGACAGACACACTCAACTGAGAGAGACAGGGGGGCATTTTCCGGCTGGCTGCCTCCCGATTATGGGTCGCGTGCATGCCCTCCCTAGATAAGGCATTCATGCTTCACCCACACTGACACAATCTGCAAACCCATGCAAAGGTCCTTTGATTTTTGTCTGTGCTGAGGATGCTCTCTGAACAAGAGGAAAGGAGAAGCCACGTTATGAAGAGTGTAGACCTTGGGTGAGAGACTGAATCAGGAAGTCTCTCAACCCTGAGAAGGAGGTGAATGAATAAGTGAAAGAAAAAATACTGGTTAGGCAACTAGGCAGTTGGTTTGTTTTAAAAAAAACTGCCTCTGAGAACTTCAGAGCTTCACACTGACAGACGGATGGTAGAGAAATATAATTAGAGAAGACAAATAGATCTGAGGTGGAAAAGATAAACATGGTTGGCAAAAACAGAGAAGAAAATAAAGATTAAATGTATGCTGAGCCAGAGTTTCAACTTGTGAAGTAGAGAGAAGGAATTGAGGGGTTTGTGCAGATAAAAGTCATATATAAAAAGTGATAGAGAAAGTCATTCATCCATATGAAATAAATGTTCCTCTTATATCTGAAAAGGTCAGCGTGTTTACTCACACGCCGACAGCCACATCTCTCTCAGGTCATCTCACTCTCTTTTCACTCTCTCAGTCTCATTTCATCATGCACACAAAGATGCCAGAATGTTAATTAATATAAAAAAGCTTCATGAATAGCTTTCTACGGCAATGTGTTGATGTGTCATTTGTGTTCATAACCTGACGTATAGATTGCATGAATCTGAATGTTCAATGAGAAAAAAATGGTAGTCTGTGACATGATGTTTTCCATCAGGAATTGATTGGATCATGACATGACAAAAATGGAAAACACGACCGAATGCAAGTTTATTGAAACAAGGCTTTGAAGGTTGCCTGGCAATCGGTTAATTTAACCTAGTAGAACACAAGTCAGGAGTTTTCAAACTGGGGTAAGGAACCCCGTGAGGGCTGCAAGGGGGTGCTAGAGGGTCTGTGGAAATTTAAAAAAAAATTTTTTAGGGTTAAGTTAATTAATTGTTAAGTTAATATGTTAACATTAAATATGAATGAAATATATTTATAACACAAAAAAGTACAATATTTATCTTTAAAGTGAAGAAATAATTCTGAAATTCATTTAAAATGCTTGCTGTCAGGTTTATACATTTAAAGGGTTACTCCACCCCAAGATGAAAATTTTGTCATTAATCACTTACCCTCATGTCGTTCCAAACCCGTAAAAGCTTCGTTCGTCTTCAGAACACAATTTAAGATATTTTGGATGAAAACCGGGAGGCTTCTGACTGTCCCATTGACTGCCAAAGAATTAACACTGTCAAGGCCCAGAAAAGTATGGAAGACATCATGATAATAGTCCATCTGCCATCAGTGGTTCACCCGTAATTTTACAAAGCTATGGGAATACTTTTTGTACGCCAAGAAAACAAAAATAACGACTTTATTCAACTATTCGTCTCCTCCGCGTCACCGTAGCACCATTTTGATTTGAACAAAAACAGCGTATCCGTGTGGTGCAGCTGACACAGAACAGCATACGCTGTTTGCTTTCAGTGGATACTCTCCAAAATGGCGCTACGGTGACATGGAGGACTGAATTTTATGAATTTATTTTCAATTTCATAAAACACTTTTTGCAAAACACAACACATAATTCTCTATGTAACACACAAAAATCTAACAGGAATTAATAATATGGCAAAGGTGTTTGCAAATGTTTGCTTTTGAGATGTGTTTGTGATATTTTGAATGCAGTGCTTCATTTTGCAAGAGATGCGAGGCATTTTGCATTTTGTGTGTGCGATTCTTAGATTTGTGTGTAAAGTCTTGAAAAAAGAGGCAAAGTTTTGAAAATGTGTTGAAAGCAGTTGAAAAAAACTAATACAAAGCAAATATTTTACAGATAATATATTTACATTGGGTTTTGTTACAGTAAAGATAATCATATTTTTGGCTTCTTGGGATCAAAAAGTTTGAAA
Source organism: Onychostoma macrolepis (assembly GCF_012432095.1). NCBI lineage: Eukaryota > Metazoa > Chordata > Actinopteri > Cypriniformes > Cyprinidae > Onychostoma > Onychostoma macrolepis. Next base: position 13,745,993 of record NC_081164.1, on the reverse strand, counting down.
ACTCTGGCCTAATTAATGCCAGCAGAAAGAAGAAAAGCAACTTATCACTTCTATTAAAGATTACAAAGAATTTTTTTATTTATTTTTTTTCATTGATGCATAATTTACAATAAGACCAGAAACATTCATTAAAATGTAAACGGGGTCAGTTCTGATTTCATGTCGTTGACTTTAACCTGCCAACAGGTTAACACTCAAAGGTCTTGTTAAGTCATGTAGGACGCTGATGTCTGGAGAAAACCATTAGTATCTCCATAGTGCCTGTGTGGCGAGAGAAAAAATGCTGTTGAAACGGGTCAGACAGGTTATGGGATAGAGGGGTGCGTGGGAGGAGAGGAGTGGATTTCGGCCCCTCAATGAGTGTAATCAATGGTGAGCACAGACTGTCTCTATGCATCGCTCCGGGGGAAGTTGTTGTACAACTCTGTGCCTCAAATGAACATTAAATATTGAATCCTTCATGGCTCCCTCAATATTTAATGAATCAGCTGCTAATTGGAGACAGATAAAAGCTTTCTTAACTGGGTTAAGCGTTTCACATTAAAACATTTTAAGGGTAGGAAAAGATACTTTGGAAAACTGACAAGCAGAGCACAGAGCCTACATCAGGTCTTCAGACTTTTGACCGGTTTACTGTAGTGATTGATTGGTACTCCTTTGCTGAAAGATATTGTATAGAGCCTTTCTAGGGACCGAGAGCAGAGCGTGATTAAACATTGTTAGTGAAAAGAATGGATTTAGGGTTTGTAAATGTGCTTCTCGGTGCAAGGCCCTCCCACATCTCCTAGCCATTTGTGTGCAAGAGAGTGTTTTTTTGAAGAGATAAGACCTCATGGAAAATGTTACATTGTTAAAAGAGAGATTGTGATTGTGGCATTAAATGGACTGAAAATGGAATTGTACCACTTGACCTCAGTTTCCAGGGGTGCGAGAGTGGGAGGATAATCCTCTACACAACACCCCTCCATTAGTTCATCATATGGACTGCTCCATCATCAGACAGGCAACAAAGCCATCTGTGAAGGGATTACTACCTCTATACACACTTTCTCTCTTACGCTTTTTCTTTCCGGGGTTAATGTCTTTCTCCCTCTCTGTCACATTCCCTTCACCTATTCATCTTCTTATTTTTTTTTTCTCTCTTCATTCATTACCTCATTCTTTTGTGTCACTGCTCTCTCTCTGTCTTTCCCAGAGGATAATTTTATTGCTCAGAGGTTGCTCTTTCATAGCTCATAGTATCAGCTTTATCGCTGAGATTTATTCTACAATGTCTTTAGGGAAATACAAATGAGATAATTATTGATGTACAGTAAGGAGATTAGTCAGATACTTTGAAATGTTTGAGTTCTGAAACTTCCAGACTTGTGTGTAGGCAAATCTGACAGTGTGGTCTCATTAATAATCATATATTCGCAGGTAAAGTGCAGTTCTAGCACATTTTCATAGACCCTGACATGTACATTATTAACATATTGACAGCATGTAAACTGTAAGCATTTTACCTTTGAACAGCTTTAGAGACGTGCAAATGAAAAACTTAAAAAAATTGAGGAAACCCATTTCCTTAAAATTAAACTTGACAATTCACTTAACTTATTTTTTTAATTATCATTTACTTAATTAAAGCAACGGGTTTTCTCAATTTTTTTAAGTTAAGTCAACTTATCACTTTTTACAGTGTACATTGATTTTTTTTTTTTTAAATGGTTAAATATGTGGTTCAACTCCATTCAAAGGATAGCATTACACAAGTCTAAACTTTAAAATAGTGAAATCAGTGTGAATTATTATCATCACTGAATCATTTAAATTTGACTTTGTTTGTCAAGGGAAAATGTCGATATGCTACGTGGTCTCATAGGAAATGCATGCCTCTAAGTACTTTTCTGCAAAACTAAAAAACATACCTATACGAATCGCTGCAGTTTCCAGTTGAAATGAACTCTAGAGGCAGTAAAACTCAGACTGACTTTTATTCCTTTTCACACAAAGTATCATTTGCAGGTCCACAGTTTTGATTAATAAAGTCAAATTTTCATGCAATTACTTGAGGAATTTAATGTTATTAATTCAGAACAATTTTAACATGCTGCCACATTTGAAAACCGATACCTTCGAAGGTTGGCGTCACATATCCAGCTTCATAGGTATGGGTTTTCATGTTCAGTAGGTTTGCTCGCTATAGCTCACGCAGTATGGAGTTGTGCTTGAGAGGTGAAGTGCTCCGGTCAGAATCCTGTGAAAATACGGTTTGACAAAATAGGCCTGCATATAAGGAAGCTAAAATGTCACGGTTGCATCAGTAAATGTGTTTTTATATCAGCTTTGCTTTTGGTAACACTAGGTTTAGGGTTGGGTATGATGCACTAGGGGATATTTCCAACATGCTAGAGCAAAAAAAACTTTTAGTGACACGACATTAAACATTCGAAACACAAGAAGTTTAAGCATAAGAAGTTCTCCATTTACTCAATTTTTATTTTATTAATTTATTTTTTAATTATATTTTGTGTTTCTTTCTTATAAAGGCATTTAATTTACACTAGAAACCCTTGAACCTTCATAGTTTGACTTCTTGAGCGTTCAATTTCAGTGTTATTTAGCTGGACCTGCCATCTTCGTGATGAAAACCTCCTTCTCTTGTTTCACTCATATTTAATTTTTGGTTTCAAAGGTGCCTCTCTGGCATGCCTTCAAAGCCCTGGCATGATACAGGGCTGTGTGTGGAAAGCGTAATTACAGTTTTAAGATTACTCCGATGATGGTTCTGAACCTAGAGGGGAGGGGGTGGTATTACAGTGAATGACAGAGACGAGCATTGCGCTTTACATCATCTGTTAACATCGGCACCCCTTGTAAAACACAACGTTTATGATGATGACAGTGATTGTTTCTTTAGCTGTTGTTCTCTTTCGCTGCATGCCGTCTATGGATTGAGGCTATACAGGATTAGGGTTTTGATGTCATCCAATTTATTGGAAAAATCTCTCTCTTTTTCTTCCTTAGCCGTCTCTTGTTTCCCATCCTTATGAAGGTTGGATGAGCATTTGTTTCTGAAGGAACAATGTAGGTAATTGGCAGGCCTTATATGTGAATCACGAACAATAGATTTTCAAGAGAAACAATGAAGAAAAGTAAACAGACAGTGATGAGAACATGCATTTGTTTTTATAGACTAGATGAATCATGGACATCCTGGGTTTAACTCGCTGAAGTCTCATTAATAGGCCCAGACGCAATCTGCAGACTTCATCCGTGGAATTCTGCGGAATGGATATAAATGCGGTAAAATGCTTCGAATGGTGGACTCACACACTTCCGATCTGCCACTGCAAAGATGTGCGTATACTAAACAGGCCGCCGAACACTTTATCCACAAACTTTAAAAAGAATCAGAATTGGTTAATTCCCCCCTGGCTCGGTTCGAACATGAAAACAGAGAGCTGAGAGAAAGCGAGAGAACACATGAAAAGTGAGTTGGGAGTTATCCTTCTCTCCCTGTGCCCTCCCCTCCTTCTTTTCCAAACAAAGGGAAGGTTATTTTTAGTGACGTTCATTTTTAATCATCTGAGTGTTTGGAGCTTGATGAGTCTTTTCATGTTGGGCTGAGGAGTCAGCGGCCTCTGAGCCCATCGGCTCCCTGGAGCTACTCGACCGGACCACAACAGAAGACCACCCAGTAGACACATTTTGTGTAGAGGTACACAATATGTTACTGGCCGATAAATTACTTGCCAATAAATTGGGAAAATTACATAATTATTTTCAGTATTGCATCATTTTGTTGTAATGGGCCTTTAAGACCTAACAACTCTCAAGGATCAGAGAAAAGTAGTTCAGTTTTGAAAAATGGGGTTTTGGGACCTCTGCGTTTTTATTTTATTTTCTTGTTCTCCATTTATTTGTTTTCAATCACAAGGCCCCATCCTTTGTCAACACCTTGTGTCTGAGGGGTTTCATGTGAACCACTGTTCAAAAGCGTGGGATCAGTAAGCTTTTTTTTTTTTTTTACATAAATGTATTCAGCAAGGCCATATTAAATTGATCAAAAGCGAAAGTTAAGACTTAGAAAAAAACTAATTCAAATAAAAGCTGTTCCTCTTGAACTTTCAGTTAATTAAAGAATCATAAATAAATGTATCACATTTTCCACAACATTGAGATGCACACCTGGTTTCAACTTTGATATTAAGAAATGTTATTGAGCACCAAAATTCAGCTTTTCCATCACAGGAATAAATTGCGTTTAAAAACACTAAACGGTAATATTTCACAATAAATAAATGCAAATAAAAGCATCAGTGTTTAGGAGTTGACCAGACTGCATTTATGCAGTATTTCTTAATTAGCTGCTATATTTAAAAGGGTTAAAATGCAAAAAGGACAAATCTGCCGTTGTATCAGCCATAGCAAGCCGCTGATTGTTTACCATTATCGCCCCCCAGAAGTTCCCTAGTTTTAGGCCCTTTTTTGTGTTTGCATATGTATGAGTCACTGTGCATTTGTGGCATGCGGTTCTCAGCTGTGTGGTAAGTGGGTTTCAGTCTGTCAGAGTTCAGGAATGTGTAAGTTATCTCCAGCCCTTAGCTAATTAAATAGCACTGATAAGAACATGAAACAACACTCTCCGAGCCCTTAAGATAATCTGGATGCACTCAGCAGGTCTTGATGACTGTAAACTCCACACACACACACGTTTAAATGACGACATACCTTCTATTGTTTTCAATTAAAGCTCAATACTGCAGTCTAGACCAACATGGAATCAGATTAACCGATGGTCACCCCTATCATTCATGAAATTATACAAATTGCCACCCGTTGCGTGTTCTTTTATTAAACGTTTTACTTCAGTTACCGATAAGAGTGTAACACACTTAGTTCCGCTTAGCATATTTACCATGTTTCAATATGTTCACATTTGCACAATTTACCCTCTGAATCAGTGCAGAAAATAAGATAAAAGTCCACATATTCAGTTTAGACTTCACTTGGTATACACTAATCCAGACCCTAAAAGAAAACATTTTGAACTTTATTATTTACTGCATTATTTGTTTTAAAAGGTTTACTTTTAAGGACATTCAGGGTTTGTAACTCTTGGGGATGCTCACACACACACATGCATACACACGTTCTTAGAAAACGAGGGGAAGAGAGGAAATATCCCCAGTTTTGTGCAATTACTAAAATTAATAAAATAGCATCATTATATAAACTCTAAATAGAGGTCATTTTCCACATTGCTGCAGTGAGGTGAAGCGTAATCGGTGGTTCAAGTTTGTTTGAGTTTCAGCTGCTTTAGTGTGGCATGAGGAAACTTCAATACCTGTGATTCTGCAGTGGTGAATCAATAATGAATATGCCTTGTGAATTCTAATCCTGCTCTGTGACATTTACATTTAAAGTGCTTAATCACTGATTTGTGAGGGTTTATGTCTAGGTTGCAGAGCTGTTTTTTCTCCATGTTAGAATGTTGTTTTTTTTGCCTGTCTTAAATTTCCACGTAAATGAAGATAAACATCGGCATTTCATGCCGCATATTTCATACATAAAAAGATCAGTTTCAGATGGCGGTGTATTAAAATCAGAGTTCATGGAGCTCACGGAAAGAGCATTTGCAATACATATGTAGGCATATTTCACTTTGATTGTGTGTTTACTTCAGTGCAAAAGGAGGTCTGATTTGACTCGAATTTCAACCAAAAATCACCTTTTCCATGAATAAATATGTTTGCATAATCCACCAACACCAAACCGAGAGGAAATTTAGCATTGTCAGGCCTGATAACCACTGCAAAAAACACAAAATATTTGCGTTTTTGCTGGAACCACTAACAGAGAAAGACTGTCAGTTCTTTCAACAAGCAAAGCTGTTTTTTCCTGAGAAGAAATGCATTCAGCTCGTCAACTCGTGATCACATCACAGAGCAATTTTGACATGTTCAAAAGCCTTTGAAAAATCAGTGTAGTGTAGTCAGAAACAGATGCAGCATGTTACGTTTGCTTCCATCAGTAAATTGTATTATGCTGAGATTTGATTTTTGTCCTTTGTTATTCTGGGGTGGTCTTGGTAACGGCCGCCGTGCTTCGTATGTCTCAGCAGGGGTCTGACAGCTCTCTGATAGAAATGTCTTCCGTTTGGACCGAAGGAAAACAGTTGGGATCTGTAGGATGGCAGGATTTGAGGTTAACGTGTCCCTTTGCTTGAGCTTAAAGAAAACACGAGTAAGATGAAATGCGCCCTTGTCCTCTGTTGTGAAATTAAAGGGGCCATTTTCTACACTTTTGACTACATGTAGTGCTTTAGTATTTCATGACCATTTTCTACACTCTCTCTGACCCTTTTAACACTGACAGCAGTTTGCAGCAGCCAGAAATCATTCATTTACAATGAGAGTTGGCGATTTGAGGCAACGTGAGCTTTTTTTAGATGGCGTACATCAGCTTTGAAAAATGCGTCTAGAGATCGCTAAATCTGAATGCAGGAACCCGTCCTGTGTGAACGCTCCTTCAAGCTTGAATTTCTTATGGATATGATTCATATTTTATTAAATCACACTGACTTGTTAAATTGACAGCCCTTGTTTATTTGTACTTGTGAGTGGTTATGTGCTCATGGTTGTCAAACTTAATACTTAATAATAGTGTCAGTTTCAGATTGATCCATTTTTGCAGCTTAGTACATCTATATCGTTCATTGAACTTTGAAATGTATTTATTTTCGAAAGAGCAAGGAAAATTCTTTCTCATGCTGTGTCCAATTAAAGTGGTATAAAATGATACACAAATAATACATTTTGCGGTGTACATCATTTTTATTAGGGATGCACAATATATTGTTACCATGTCAGTTAGCTGATATTAGAAATTTGTTATTGTTCTCACTCCTTTCCCTTTTTTCACGTTTAGACTGCTGTTGTCATGATCTAACACTCACTTAAAGTTACATTTAAAAGCATTAATAATTTAATCATCAAATCATTACATTGTTAAATGTAATCTTTTGCGACTCTCAAATTTAACTCTCAACTCTCATAATGTTGTGATGCTTAGATTCACTTGAAGCATTTTAAGATTTCCTTGAAACTTCTCGGTTATACTCCTTTTTTTTGTCTTTGTATCTCAATTTCTGTCATTATGCACAGACAATACGCTCATCTGTGTTTGTCAAACAACATAATACACTTACAAAGATAATGTATGAATTTGAAATTATGATTTTCTTTTCTTTTCTTTTTTTGTCGAATTATCTTGCTGAAAACAAACTTTGGAAAGCCCAGCGTGGGCTCATGGGAAGATGTTGTGTTGATGTGAGTGAAGTGGAGGTTTGTTGATGAGCGAAAGGGGAAAAACAGAGTCTAGATTCAAAGCTTCCGACGGCCTTAGAAACTCAAGGGCGGCCCAAAGTCACTCCAGCTCTGCAGTGCAAGTGTAAAGGAGCCCTGGGATTCAAACCTGCCAATGAGAAGCATCAAACCAGCACAGAAACCCACAACGCCTCAGCATGTAATCAGGTCGACCACCTCTAACCTTTATCTAAACAGTGTGGGGTGAGTTCACTAACCAATCACAATCCAGTTTAACCAGGAAAGAATGCCAGATTGCCCTCCAATTAGGTAAATATATCAGAGACAAAAGGATTAAACAAGTCTGTATAAATAACTAAACATACAGACAGTCTGATGAACCCAGTTCATCTTATATGGTCAGAGAGTGTGTGTGTGGTCACCATAATTCACAGCCTCTGGTAAATTGCTTGGTTCGATGCGCAGCACAATGTAAACACTGAAGGCCTAGTGTGTGTTTTTCACCAAACAGCGATGAGTGAGTTTTTGTTTTGATAAATTAAAGCGTCTGATTAGCAGATTACGATATTTACCCTCAGTCGGATCCCACATGTTAGTAGCTAATGAAAAGGCAGAGATCACATTGACTTTTGTTGCATCTGTGATTGAGGCCTACACTCAGTGTGTTAATGGATATGTGTTGATCCACAGATCAGGTGCTTTTGCTCTCACATGATTCTTTTTTTTTTTCCTGACTAGGAAGCTTTTTTGGATCTATCTGTCTGTCTGTGCAAAGGTGTCTTACAAACTGTGGTGTGGTTAATTGGAGTTTTGCATGGATGTCTCAGCCTGATGGAAATGTCAAGCTTTGTACACTTAGCATGAGGAGAAAGGGGTCCGCAAAATACCTTTATCTGCAGTGGGGTTATTTGTGAGGTAAATTTTCAACTTCAGAACAAGACTCTGTCGCTGAATAGAGCTAAAATGTCAGTCTACTAAATGCCAGAGCTTTCTCTCCTCAAGAGGATGAGGGCATAGGAGCTTTTAAATGCTGTGTTTCAGCTTTGGCCTTGGTTTGACTGAGAATGTACTATACAATACCAAATAATTGTTTGTTATGCTCAGTTACATTTTTATGAAAGCGTTCATATATTTGGAAATTCTCTCGTCACATACACTTTTTGGTTTTCTATCAAGGTCTTCATTTTCTATAGATTACTTGGTTTTATACTAAGTTTTATTTATTTATTTAATTTTTGAACCCTTACAGAAACCTAACTGTATTTTTAGTTTCTCATTAAGACATTATTTAGTATTTATCAAAGGGATATTTCATCCAAAAAAAATATATTGTTTCAGATCCATATGACAGACATTATTCTGTGGGACACTAAAGTATAAAAACAAATTATGAAGACTGAGGTTGCCAAGCTTCTTCAAATTCTTCTTAACAGCTCATTTTTATTCTATTTCCTAACTTAAGAATAAAATTATGAATGTTTTGTAAATAACATTTCTTGAGGGGCCATTCACACGGAATGTGTTTTTCCTTTCCTCGGCTCTACTTCTCAGACTGTTATTTGCAAATGAGTATTATCTGCAAACATTACAAAAAGACAGACTTTAAGGTGTGTCAAAAAGACAGACTTTCTTATTTTCAATAAGTTGATCAGCAGGTCTTTGGAGAAAACACCATATTTGAGAACTTCATAATTTGTCTAAAAATTGCTCTAACATTCTTACAAATTTCTTGCCATTTCTTAACGTCTTTAAGAAGATTTTCCTGAATTCAGCCCCTGGTCTGAATGATTAATTCAGGTATGAAAATGATCGAATTCTCAAGTTCATTGACTCAATGATCCGGACACAGCAGTTAACATCTTGCTGAAGGGATGAATAATGACTTTGAAATTTCATTCAGTTTCTCACATAAAGCAGTTGTATGACCTCAGAAGACTTTGAATTGAGCGCACAAGTTGTATGAATTAGTTTTATGATACTTTTTGTGTCCTTTTTGCAGCTTGATAGTCTCCATTCATCACAATTCAAGTAGGCTTTTATTATCATTTCAACCATATACAGTACAGGCAGTGAAACAAACCAACGTTCCTCCAGAACCGAGGTGCAATGCAAAACAACATAAATGAAAAAACAATATAGATAACACAAGACTGATAGCAACATAAATTAACATCAAACAACAAATCCGTGCAGAAACACAAAGCACTTAAACCCTACATCATTTGAGCATAGAAAAGAGCGACCAGTACAGTTGTTCAAAATATCTACTTTTGTTTATTTTCATACAGGTTTGCTATTGACTCGTCCCCACAATCTAAGCAATTTCGGGTTTTACTATTGTAGGCAAAATGTTATCCACACATATGCTCATTTTCATCACATTGGCAAGCAAAACCACACATATGCCCTCTCACACACTCTCCTGAACCAAAGGGCATGCATGTTTACATTTTGAGTACAAAATGTATGAACAAAAGGGCAGTTTCAGCTTCAGACAGGCCTTGCGGTTTCATATGCACGTACACGCAAGCAAATATCAAACTGTCAATCTCAGTTTCCATGGAAACGATCATTCCTCATTTGTCTGTCACTCACACTTCATCTCTCTCTTTCTCTAATTCTACAGGTTTGGAGATGAGAGGGGATACATACTCTACCCTCAAATAGGGGATCGTTTGGATCTCGTTTGTCCTGCCACGAGTCCATCGGGGCCGAACTCTCCTCCTGAGTATGAGTATTATAAACTGTACCTGGTGTCCTCACGAGAGCAGGCCGACAGGTGTGAGGTGATGGGCGCCCCGAACCTGTTGCTCACCTGCGACAAACCCAACAGCGATATGAGGTTTACCATCAAGTTCCAGGAGTATTCGCCCAACCTGTGGGGTCACGAATTCAAGAACTTACGAGACTATTACATCATAGGTAAGTGTGTGTGTGTTAACCAATATCGCAATATAGTACAGTTTTGGACAAAAGCATTTATTTGTGGGAATCATTTCCGTATTTTGGGTCCTCTCCATCTAGCTATGCAAAAGTTAGCAACACATGTTCGAGGCATAATGTTCCTTGGTACTCAAGTTGATAACACAGGTTCAAGCCTGGTCATATTTCATCATTTTAATTTTCAATTTCTTGTTTTTTGTGCTTTATTAAAGCTATCAGCCCACAAGCCAAATTCATCCCACATATTGTTATCTTGCGCCCTCGTTAAATGTTAGGAATAATTTATCTACTCATCCAACCCACAAATCAATTCTTCACAAAAAAAAAAAAAAAAGATATTCTCACAGTTCGTAATTCGTTTTCTTCATTTTAAGTAAAATCATGGCCATCTTTTACTAATTTGTTCCCTCATTTTAATTCAATCGTTACCATGTTTTAACTAAATTTAGATGAGGGAACAAATTACTACAAAGTACTCATAAATTAACAAAAACAAGGGAAAGAATTGTAAATGTGGCCACAATATCGCTGAAATTAGGAATGAAATGCCCATGAATTAATTAGTCATGGGAACAAAAATCACATTAAATAATTTTATCTTGAAGTTTTGTAGGATTTTTATAGCACACAACCTTTCTCAAACTTCTTGTAAAAGATTGTAGGTCCCACTTTATATTAAGTGGCCTTAACTATTATGTACTTACATCAAGAAATAAGTACAGTGTACTTAATGTGTTCATATTGTGGTGCAAAACAATTTTGCTGCTATTGAGGTGGGATACGGGTAAGGTTAGGGACAGGTTTGGTGGTCTGGGTAGGTTTAAGGGTGGGTTAAGGTGTAAGGGATGGGTCAACAGTGTAATTATAAATGTAGTTACAGAAATTAATTACAGATGTAACTATATGCTGTTATTTTTTAAAATATAAGTACATAGTAGTTAAGGCAACTTAATATAGTGTGACCTGATTTCTATACTGTATATATAAAGTAAAAGCTGTCAGTTAGTTTGAATTTGAGACCCCTGATTCATAATATTAAATATTAAAAATAGAGTTTAAAGTCCAAAAATTAAGATTGCAAGTAAAGTGATAATTTCCGCTATAAAAATGATTTGAATGGACAAACATTTTTAGGGAATATTTGCTAATAACCCAAGTGCAATAATACCACGCGGCAGCCGCAGGGGTTCTGTCCCATCAAATTTACCTCATAGTTGCTCCACCAATAGATGAATCCATCGATAAAACACAGAATATGTGTGTGTGTTTCTGTTTGTTCCCTAGGGAAATCACTTTTAATTAACCTAAGTTGGCAGTTGTTAATTTCTACAATATGCCTGTAATGAGAAAGAGAAAGACAGAGCGTTGGGTGCTGTGCGGTTTTGCACACGCTTGTGATTATGTGGATCTTAATTGGCTGTAATGGGCCTGTGAGACTCAAGGGCATTTAAGAGCAGCTAGTCACAACAGCCGACCAATGGCAAACACACTCACGCACATACACACTGTGCCTTTCCCTTCCCAAATATCCACGTATGGTGTCTGCGCTGTCATAAATCACGGATGTAAACTGTTTATGTGTTTTAATATAGGATAAAAGCACCGCTTATTAGTGTAGGTTTTTGCGCTTTCGTCCTGTTGTGTGAGGCTGCGAGTGATGCTTTTAGCTGGTGCTTGTTTCCCCTGTGATCTGCACTGTTTGAAGCTGAGATCTTCTCCCTGCTGAGTGTGTATCAGAGTGTATCAAACGCTCCGAGCTCTTTTGTCAAAACTTTGATCACTGGGCGCTAACTGAGTTCCCAGGGGAGCACTTTACCCTAAAAAGCGTTCAAAAAACCCACTGCATTAGAATCCCTCTCCAAAAACCTCCCCTTTTACCATCATATTCTCCAAAGCACATTCTCGCATAGTCAATAATTCACAATAGTAGTGTGAGCTCTTGCCTCGTTGCATCGCTGTCTATATTAATGGTAAAATTAAGTGTATTACCTTGGACTTACATGTACGGCTTTGTTTGCCCGTCCTACAGCTGCTCGTTGATATTTCGACTTTGGAGCAGCAGAGTTTGCATGCGCGTGTGTGTGTGTGTTTGTCACACTGGATTAGACTTGTGGTAAGGGGCTGTTAATTATTGAAAAGGTCTTGTTGGTTTATTTATCAAGGTTAAACTGAAATATTAGAGATGAACCTTACTCCCACCCTAACCGGTGTGTGTGTGTGTGTGTGTGTGTGTGCACGTTTTTGTGACGAACGAGGACATAAATTTGTATAATGACAAGGGTATAACATAGGTATTACAAGGAGAAGGTGACTTTTCAGGACATTGCCCCATGTCCCCACTTTTCAAAACGCTTAGAGTGTATTGAAAATCTGAAATAGCACAAAGTTTCCTGTAAGGGGTAGGGTTAGGTGTAGGGTTGGTGTAGGACAATAGCACATACAGCAAGTACACTATAAAAACCATTACGCCTATGGGATGTCCCCACTTTTCACAAAAACAAACTTGTGTGTGTGTGTGTCACAGTGTGATACTGCAAACGAGTGGCGCGATGCAGCAAAATGAGAACACTCCCGTTATAGTCAATAAAAGTACATTGTCTGCAAGTGAGCAACATCATTTAGATTTATATTTAAGGCATAAAATTATACGTAGATTTAAGATTTAACATTTTACATTTAGATTGTAACACTTCAAATTAAGATTCAGATTAAAAATTTGAATTTAGATTTTAATAATACTTAAGATTTAGATTATTTTAGATTTGTACTTCCATTTAAGATTTAGATTGCATTTATCTTTAACATTTAAGATTTTGAATTAAGATTCTGATTTAAAATTTGAATTCAGATTTTTTTTTTTTAGATTTAAGATTTGAGTTACATTTAGCATTAACACTTAATTATTTTTTTATTTAAGACTCAAATTTACAATTTGAATATAGATTTTTAAATTTAAGATTCAGATTACATTTAGATTTATCATTTAAGATTTTATTTTAGGATTCAGATTTAAAATGTGCATTTAGATGTATGATTTATATTAATTTATAAGATTTAGGTTGATTCTAGATTTGTACTTGGATTTAAAAATAATTTTAACACTTAAGATTCAAATTACATTTAGATTTAATGCAAGATTTTGATTTAAGATTCAGCTATAAAATTTATAATGTTGTTTTTTTTTTTTTTTTTTAAGATTTGTACATTTTAGATGTTAATACAATATTTTGATTTAAAAGACAGTTTTTTGTTATTTCACCACTTGAATGTATTTTAATATTTTTTTTATATTTATTTGATGATAAAATTACAATTAAGTAATAAGGTAACACTTTATTTTAAGGTGTCCTTGTTGCACGTTACATGCACTTACTATTATAAGAACAATAAATTATGCATACTGTAATTACATGCAAATAACCTTAAACCAAACCCTAATCCTGACCCTAACCATATAGTAAGCACATGCAGTTAATTAATATTACTCAGTACTTAAATTACACTGTAATTACACTGTAACAAGGACACGTTAAATTAAAGTGTAACCAGTAATAATTTTAATATAAAATTATTCAACATACAAAAAAAAAAAAAAAAACTTTTTGTTGCTAAAATTGGTCAGTTTTTGTTCTTAATACTGGGACGCCATTTTTCAACCCACAACATTTAGCACCCCATACTTACTTGCAAAGTAGAAATTTGAGAGGTTTTCCCAGCTCGTATGCACACTTTAACGCATGCCATTACATTTACGTATTTTTAGCGGCAACATTTAGCATACCTTGCTGCACAGTTTGAAGCCATGTCAAAATCAAAACCATACTGTTTAATTTCACACAGATGCCGCTGCTCTCTGAGTTCCAAAGTTCAGTGTTTGTGGTTGTGTGTTTGTGTGTGTCTGCCATGCTGAGCCAGTGAGCTTGCCATCTGATGGCTATGAGTAGTGACAGGTCCCTCCCAAACTAGGTCAGCAATCAGAGCCCCTTGCCACACTACAGTTGGTGTGTAAACGTGTGTGTGTGCGCCATGTGTGTGTGTGTGTCACAGCGTATAGTCTGTGTTTATCCCTGTGAATGTGTCCATTTGAATTTCCAGCTCTATTTCGATTTCTGCATGTGTCGGCTTGATCTGAGCGATCTGTGTGTGTGTGTGTGTGCTTATATTCTCCTGATAAAGATCACGCTGTAGGTCTCAGGTTAATGGGATATAGACGGTTTAACACAGTGATTCATTAACCTTCTGGCATCTGCAGCTGCGCTTAAAGTCATTAAGTACACAAACACACACACACATATACATAAAAACACACAAACAAACCCACACCTGACCTTGTGTAAATGTAGAACCATTCAAAGTGAGTCTTACAAACATACGATCTTCGTAAAAAACCCTATGGACACTGTGGCTCGTGTGTTTATTTCTTTTAATTTGATTTGTACATTACTAAACTTTCTACACAGCTAGGTATAATGCACACAGTGGCATCAGACATAGCACACACACACACACACACACACACACACAGCAGCAGTAGGGGTGAATAAAGGCTCTTTTGATGGATGGACGTGTGAGCAGAGGGAGGGAGATTATGGTGTGAGGGATTGTGGGAATTCTCCTCACCAGCTGTTCACTAGAGACAGGGAGAGAGAAGATGAAGGGATTGAGGGGATGGATGGAGAGAATGGAGTGAGAGAAAGAGAATGGAGAAATCGGATGGTTATGTAGGTGAAGGCTCTGTGAAGGAGAAATGGAAATAATATTGAATATAAACACACACACACTGGCTACACTCACACAGCAGCACAACACAGTTTGTTTTAAACAAAGTTATCGTTCAGAAGTTTGGGGTTTTGAAAATCTTCACGAAGGCTGCAGCCTGCATTCATTAAATTACATTTCTCTATTTAAAAACATTTTTATATGTCATTTATTCCTGTAAATAAGCTGATTTTTCAGCGGCAATTACTACATTTTTCAGTGTCACATGATCCTTTAGAAATCTGATTTGCTTTTCAAGAACCATTACTTATTATTATTATTATTATTAATGTTGAAAACAGTGGTGCTGCTTAATATTTTTGTGGATTCTTTTTTTACAGGATTCTTTGATGAATAGAAAGCAGTTTTTAAACAGAACATTAGAAACCTTTTCACTTTTGATCAATTTAATATATCCTTGCCAAATAAAAGTATTGATTTCTCTCAAAAATAAAACTTACTGTACCCTAAACGTTTGAACAGTATTTTCAATGTTGAAATGAGTGACAAACAGCTTTTGCAACCAAACTGAGTCTCTTTCATTTGTTAAAAACAGTTAAAAAATAAATAAATAAATAAAATGGTATAAAAGACAGCATCTTTGATACTTACAGGTGATATTACAGCTATCATGAGAAAAGAAAAGGGAACAAGAAAGCCTGACTTTGGCTATTTGTTCTTACAGAGTATTTGATCCGCTTTTGTAATATGCTGTGTGAACAGATTTATTTAGAATTTAAAGTCATGCCTGTTTTGTAAATACAGTTGTCAATCCCAAACACTGTCTGCATGAAAACAACTATTCGCATACAGTGCAAAGAAAGACTTCTTAGTGAAACATTAATTAATTAGTCTTTTTTGGCTTGTTTTTTAGTAAAAATATCAAGCAATTTAGAAAATAAGAAATGAAAACAAGACAAATTTACTTCAGAAGCAACACTGCATAAGTTATTAAGACTTGTTTTCATAGACAATGCACTGCACTGGCAGATGTTTTCAGCTTGTTTATACTTATGCTACGTTCCACACAGCTTGAAACTCTGAATTTTCCCACCTCCTACTTAAAAATAATGACTGGAACAACACTCAAGAAGCATCGTTTCCAGACTGCAGTACATTGTCTGAAAACAAGATATTTCAAATACGTGTTATTCTTTCGGGCATATTGTTGTGGTCTAAACACAAGGTGAGATTTAATGACTTTTGACCTTATCAGGACTGATTCTTGATGTAGGCTCTCTTGCGTTTGGTTGAGACTGTGATTCACAGGGCCCTGTGTGTGTTGTCAGGTTCTATTTCCACATCCCATCCATTCCATCCCTCCCAGACCATTGACACACTTCTGAGAGGTGCTATTAGTCAACCTATTAAGATAATTACCTCAGAGGAAACGAGACAGAGAAAGAGACAGCCCTCCTCCGACATACAGCGCCTTTGTATTTGTATTCATGGATCCAATCCATTTGAATTTCCTCTTTATTGACCAGAAAATGAGATGGACAATGACAGAGAGTAGCCAGTGCTCTAAAAATCTCCATAATACAATTTATGCACTATATTCCAAGTCTGAAGCCATGGAAGGTTTTAGAAGACTTGCCATATAGTGCACAAGTTGCTATTTTAAATACATTCTCATCTTGACTGAATTACAAATTATATAAAACAATGTCTAGGTCTATGGATATCTCAGTAGCCATTGTTCATTCCGTCATCAAGAAGTACAAGCTATATCACACCAACCAGACATTGAGTAGAAAGCTTGTTCTTCAAAACTCTGAAGAAGGAGAGTTGCGTATGGTCAACAGTGGCTTTGAAGAAGCCCCAGAGTTCAATAACCAAGAATAAAATATAAAGTCAATCATATCAAGAGCTCTGGCCTACATGGGGTGGTGGTACAAAAGAAGCCATTACTCGGAGAGAACCATGTTGGGAGAAAAAATATATCATAATGCAGACCTAGAAAAGATATTGTGGTCAGATGAGACCAAGGTAGAGCTTTTGAACAGAATTCAAAGGTGCAGGGCTCACGCTGCCCACACCTTAAAACACCATACCTGCAGTGAAGTATGCTTGTGTAGCATCATGCTGTGGGCCATTTTTGACCAGCAGGGACTTGGCATCTTGTTAAAATGGAGTGAAGACTGCATTGTGCCAAAACACAGGGAAACACTGCAGGTGAACCTGAGCCAGTGCTGAAAAACTCAAGCTCTGAGATCAGTGCCTCGATGTAATCTCGGGGAATGGGAAGATGGAGTATGTATGCTAATAAAGATATCTCCATTGTTTCCTTTAAGAATATTTGTAGTATACAACAACATGACACTAAAATAACTAGATTTGCATTTCCAGAAAAAAAATAACATCGCTTGCAAGGCGTAAATTTAATTCCACATCAGAGGTGCTTTGGCACTATGATATTCAGCACGCACAAGCTATGAATAAAACACATATATTGCACTTTCAGATGGCTAAATGCAAGAAAGAATCCCAGTTTCAATTCATTATGCTCCTTTTTATTATTTGACTAGTCGACTAGTCATCATGTATCTGATATAAAAGCATTTCTTCAGTCATTTACATCTCACACTGTGACTTTTTTGTCACACAATTGCCGAATTATATCTCCTAACTAACACTTTATTTCTTGTAATTGAACTTCATATCTTGCATTGTGAGCTGTTTTTCAGAATTTTGACTTTTTCTCGTAAATCTGAGTGCATATGTAAGGAATAATTGACAACGAGCCGTTGAATTATTAGAAAAATAATGCACAGCCAAGGTGGTGAAGTTAAGTTATGTGAAGTTATTTTCTAATAGCTAATTCAACAGACCAGAGTCAATTATTCTGCTTATACTACGGTAACCACACCTCAAATATTGTTCAGATGTTGTATTTCAGGACATTTGTCAGGTTTTTGTCCTTAAAACGCTCATGTGGGTTAAGAATAATTTCTTATGCATCTCATCCAACATGTCCTAATTCCAATATGTCATTTTAGACCTAGCAACGGAGGCATGAGCAGTTTATAATGAAGTTATTAGAGCGAGAGAGAGATTAAGCGTGTGTGAATTACCTTAGACTTTCAACATGGTTCGGCAACAGCGTGTCTACTCATAGCTAAAATGTAAGACTTATAGACTTATAAAACAGCGCCTTATTGCCTCGCTTATCAACCTAACTTTGTGGCAAAAACATGGAGATAATTTGGGATTTTTATCCTATTGTTTGCTATATTTATTTGCTTGGTCATTGACTTTGTGGGTTTTGGTTCTTTTGCTGTTGTATTCTGTAAGTACCTTCGAAATATCTGAAATCGTTTGGCGAACTTAAACACCGTTTGGCGTACGTTTCCCTGAAAATAATTGCACACCTTAGAACCTTTGTCAGCCAATCAGATTCAAGCATTCAAAACAACGTTTCAGCATCATTACTTCAGTGTCATGTGATCCTTCAGAAATCATTCTAATATGCTGCTTTGCTGCTCAAGAAACATTTCTGATTATTATCAACAGTTGTGTGCTTTGTGGAAAATGTCATACTTTTTTTTCAGGATTCTTTGATAAACAAAGTTCAAAAGAACAGCATTTATTCAAAGTAGAAGCACTCTTTACTGTCACTTTTGACGAATTTAATGCAGCCTTGCTGAATAAAAGTATTCATTTCTTTCTGACCACAAAGTTTGGAACAATAGTGTATTTGAAAGTTTATAAAGACGCTCTCAAAGCTGATATTATCTACAAAGAAATGTTTGAATGCGGTTCGTATGTAAAGCAGGTTTAAGCTGAATTAATCGCAGACGTTTGTGGGGAAGCACTGTAATTAATTCAGAGCTGAAGTGCTTAATGTACATCTGATAAGTATATAGACACACGCACATCTTTCTAAAGACAGCAGACTACGGAAACTGTCACAGGCTGTTTTATCGTGCATATAGAAAAGTTTCAAGATTTGTTTTTGAAATGTCTTATATTGCACATTTTATATTAGTCAAATTGAGTGGAATGATCCGCTTTTTTCCCAAGGAGATTACAGGTTTTCCTCTGGTTTATGATGTTTAAAATCATTTCCACACATTAGCCAGATTTAGAGGAAATATCAACCTTGAAAAAAGGTTTTTGCCAATAGGGATGATGCTTTCATTAATTATAAATACGCTTTCAGAACCATGTTTGCTGTCAGCTGGCGATGAATAAGGACTGCTGCTGTCTGAAATATGCATATTTCATGATGTTAATGTATAGCACTTTAGTCCGCATCAAGCTGTGGGCAGATCCATGGAGATCTGCGATGTCTACTGCGGTACCTCATCAGCGCAGAGTTCATAGAGTTTCTCTCTCTCTCCCTCTCCCATCTCCCTCCTCTTTAACTGTTCCCCGCGCCCCCACCTCCACGCTGCTGGCTGCGGGCTGACTCAGATGTCAGAGCGCGTTATTTCAGCACGCTGATTCTCAATAATGTGTCTTTATCTCGGCTCTTTGTGGTACAAGGTTTTGGTGGTGGGGCCGCACTGGGATTTGGATGAGGGAGGAGGAACCGCGGAGCAGTAATGAGTTCTCGTTTTGTTAATGCCTCTCCACACCTCTTCAAACATGCATCATATACTCACCTCCAACATGGGGACAGAGATTTCACACTGCTGAATATGCAGTTTGAGTTCGCTGTGTGGGTTTTGTCTGAAAGTGTGAGGGTGTGTGTGTGTATAAACGCGGCATTGATGTTAGACAGGTAGTATGTGCGGGATCTGCTGTTGTCGGCGTCTGATTGACAGGTGTGCTTGCGCTTTAAAAGCTGTTTAAAAGTGAGACAGTAGATCTGTTTTCTGCCTTCCTTTTCTTGTCCTCGTCTCTCCAGCTCCTCCAAACATTATTGACATGAACATGACCTAGAAAAACCTTTACCATCTCACTCAGATTGTTCCTTCGGAGTCATTCCCGCTCTCGCTTCACTTCTCTGTACCTTGGAGAAACCTGTCAAGAACCTGTCCAGGTCTTGTCTGGCCTTCCAAAAAATTTAATAAAGTAATAAGAAATTGCATTTTTCATTAAATAAATAAATAAGTAAAAAAATAAAACAATTAATTAATTAATTAATTCTATGTTCAAGACCATTAAGATGTTTTGCATTGTGATTTTCATTTTCAGGACAATAGAAAAGAGCAACGAATGAATCATCATGTATAAATACCTCCCAAATTTAAATAATATTTAAAAGCCTTATTAAAATAATGATATTCTGAGAACAAGTATCTTTATTTATTCATTTATTTCTTCTTCTTCTTCTTGTTATTTATCTTTAAAAAAATTAAGATAATGTCACAATCCAAAAAAATCTTAATTAAATTATTTTGATTTTAGAGTGAATGAAATATGGACTGGACATTTTTGTAATAGATTTTGTGAGAACCCACACATATAATAGAATATAATATGATCAGAATATAATCTGAATGCATTATGGTGATGAGAATTTGTAAATCTTAATAGTCCTTCTTTCTTTTTATTATTAGGATGAAATATGACCTGGACATTCTTCACCACTCTGTATGTCTCTCTCTCTTCTTTTCCCTTTTATTAAACTCTCTTAAATTAGACTGTGGCCTCTCACCTTTCTCATCCACTGTCCTTCACTCCCACATGCTGTTCTATCTTTTACTCATCTCATCTCTATCCCTCTCTCTCTCTCTATTATCTATCCCCGTTTAGATCATTAATTCTTAATGTTGCCTCATGAAAATGTCCATTAAAAGCAGCACTGAAAGTACAAAATGCAGGGATTCACTTGAATTTTTGACCAGTCCCTGTGATTATTTAACCAAGTTTACAAGAACCCTTACAGAACCTCTGCCACCTAAGTGTCTCTCGTCTGAGCTGCAGGGAGCAGCAGGCCTGGACAGTGCACTTAACTAGGAGGGAGTTATGTCTTGTTTCATTAGTTGTGGCTGGATTTATTACTCTGGCTGTGAGTTTATGACCTTGTTAAAGAAATAGTTTGGTATTTTGTTGTTGTGATAGTAGAAGAGTCTGAGTTATGTCCCTGTCGCCATTCTGTTCTGTGCACCGCAGGGGTCGCAGCTTTGTGCGCGGTCTGGACATTTCTGCACTGAGCTGCTGGATGGGTCAGTCATTAAAACAGGATAACCCACTGTGTGTGTGTGTGCACGTGTGTGTGGGGAGAGGATGTCAGACAGGATTAGCTGTTAATACCTGTCAATTGCTCACCAAAGATGACATTTAAGATTACAGCTGTGGGATTTTAGCCCTGTTTCCATAGGGACTGAACTGTCACTCAGGGTGTGTGTCAGGCAGCCACATGCTGCCTTCAAGACAAGCCGGAATAACGGACGTCACTACGATGTTGTTATTACCGCTGGAGATACTTGAGATTTTATTTGAGCCTTGACTTGGAGGCGTTAATTAAAGAATCACAGTGGAAGAAAATTGGTATTTGTCATAATTAAACACCCCATGACATTGCTAGACAAGTGCAGTTCGTTTGTTTGTTTGTCTGTTTTTCTTTATGACATTTCATATTCAACCAGGAAGTTGGGAAGGGACATATTAAAGGGCAGAATAAAGAAAGGTTTGAAACAACATTATAGGGCGAATAAATGATGACAGAATCTTGATTTTGGGTGAACTATCCTTTTAAGCTATTCATCCAATCACTGCACAGCTCAGTGAAGCAATTGAACAACTGTTCCTCATAAACGCGCTCACTTAGTTCATCACATCTGTGTAGCGGCAGATGAAAGAGACTTGTTTAACCACAATCCACTGCATGACAGGACTTTATGTGTTACAGATCACAGCAACAGGCCCGAAAACCAGAACATCTGAACTCTATTGCAAAGTTCATTGCATTCCCACAGTCAAAAGGTGAGGTTTCAGGTCCAATATGGTTTTGACCTTTGGAAAATAGTTTATGTTCCCATCTTCCAGCTTCAGGACACACTAAAGAA
Organism: Onychostoma macrolepis; assembly: GCF_012432095.1. Classification (NCBI taxonomy): domain Eukaryota; kingdom Metazoa; phylum Chordata; class Actinopteri; order Cypriniformes; family Cyprinidae; genus Onychostoma; species Onychostoma macrolepis. The sequence goes on along the minus strand of NC_081164.1, from coordinate 13,724,020 downwards.
AGCTGTTTGGCAAATAAGCAGTAAGGGGTAATCCTACAATGTTTAGTGCCACTGAAAAATAATGTGATGCTGAAAAAAGTTTCACTTCAAAATTGCTAGTAAATTTGATTTGATTCCTTTAAAATTTGAAATGATTCCTTGTTTCCAAAGTGTTGGCAATTAAGAATCAATTACTAAAATTGGAATCAATTCCATCGAAGAGAATCAATTCCGCTTTAATAGCCTCTTAGTCATTTAGTAATAGTGATGATAAGTTGGATTCGTTTCCACAAATCAGTTCTTTCAGACAGTTTGTTTCAATGATTCTGTCAAAAAAAATAAGTTATTTTATGGTGAGTAGACGTGATTTGTAAAAGGAAGGTAGCCATCATAACATAGTCACAGCAACTCCATTCTTTAAAAAAAGAAAAGAAAAAGAATCAGAAACAACAGTGAAGAATTGATTCCAGAGTTAATTCCAGAGCCAGGAATTCCAAAACTTTGGAATTAAACAGCTCTAAACCCTAAAAACTAAAATTGTATTTTCGTGTAATAGTTTTGTTTTGTTTTGTTTTGATTACAACTTTGAAAAACTGTTTTTTTTTTACAGTGTATCTTTCAGCAAATCAGGTGGCCAATAATTAATATTCATAAGGCAAAGTGAAAAAGTTTATAATGAGATTCCCATACTTTTCAGATCACTTACTATGTCCCTATGTTACACTGAGCTACATTTAAAAAGTGATTTCCCGAGGTGTCCTTGAACAGTCCCGCTCTGGCGTGGTTTTGTCGGAGATATTTTCTGTCATTGGAAGGCCTCTTCTCTATGTTGGAATGTGTTCTCACATAATCTCTCACACACCCACAGTGTGTCTCATATTGCGTGCTGCCCCCTTTAGGCCTGCCCTGGCACAGCTGCAGGATAATGAGGTCATGGAGGCCCTCTTGCCAGCAGGAACTTGAGCTTACTTAGGGAAAATTACTCTGGGTTTGTGCAGCCCAAACAGATTGTGCTAATTCCTAGTGGGCTGAAAAGGTTGACTTGGCCGCTGGCCTTATTTGTCGGGGTTTAAAACCATCTTTTCGAGCTGTTGTTGCTCCCATCGCTGGTCATCGTGGGTCAATCCCCTTTTCTCAGGTGGGGGTTGTGTAGGGGGCTGGGGAATTTTGGGAGAGGGGTGGAGCGGATCAGTATGTGGGTCGTTTCAAAATGTTCAGGACAGTTTTTTTCCTTCATCTCAGTTCCAGACATGCTTTTCTGTACATCACCGCAGATCATCGTCTCAATTACCGAAGTCATCCGTTGTTCTCTCTCGTCTGTGATTTTTCGACTGCTCGGGAGAACATGTAGACTGTAAAGTCTGCACTGCAGTGTGTGTCATGTCTGCTTTTCATCTTCCTTTTAAACCCACGGCCTCTTGTCTACCACAACTATCATAAGAACCATCCAGAATACTGTTTTTCTACGCCCACTCACCTTTCTGCTCACCCTCTTCCTCTTTTTTCTCGTAGTTCCTTCTAGGGATGTCAGAAATGCAGGTACTTTGGTACCAAGTCAATGATAAACTGCAGACTCAATGTATTTATAGCTCCGTTTTACAGCTGCTTTCAAATACTCACATCCAAATGTTTTTGTGATTATAAAAATGAATTAAATCATTAATAAAATATGAATACATATACAAAATATAATAAACTAGTCATATGTAATAAATACATATACAAAATATAATAAACTTATCGTTTCACTAGATAAGGCCCTTATTCCTCAGCTGGGATCATGTAGAGCCCTTTGAAGCTGCTTTGAAACTGCAATTTGGACCTTCAACCCATTGGCTACCATTGAAGTCCACTATATGGAGAAAAATCCTGGAATGTTTTCCTCAAAAAAATTAATTTCTTTTCAGCTGAAGAAAGAAAGACTTGTTTGGAAGTTAACTAATCCTTTTATTGATCAATATAAAAGCTACATGCCTTTTTCGTTTAATTTGTTAATAATTATATATTTATTTTGCTTTCTAAGTAAAGTGTCTTGTTCATTAGCATATTAGTTTTTGATGTGGTAACAAAATTGGCATCAAGAATCATGAAACCTTGACTACTGACATTTTGGTATCACGACAACCCTAGGTAACTCTTTGTTCCTCTCTCTGCTGATCAAGTTCAGCTTTTACACCTTTACTCAACATCTCTGCATCCCTAGAGGGAGAAAAGAGAGAGCGAGGGAGGTGAGGAACACAATGAGAGCCATTAGGTGATGAATCATTTTTTTTCTACACCTCCAGTGTGTTGACTAATGACTGCTGTGAGCACTAAAAAGGTCATGTTTTTTTGGATTCGGTCCATGAGTGTGTGTTAGTGTGTATTTCTGTGTGTTTACATGTGAGGGGGGTGAATTTTTTATATGTTGTGTGTATTCTCTAAGGATTATTCTTTATTTAAGTCAGTTTTGGGTAAATGTAATATTTGGCTTTATTGTAAGAGGCTCTTTGGATGAAATCCAAGGGTTTCATCATTGTTCTTGATTTTAACATAAATTTGTTGTAATGTTTTTGACATTTTTTAGGCGAATTGCAAAGTTTTGAAATTCATGAATTTGAAAGAGGTTTTCTGGGTTTAATTCAAGTTGCTCCATGGACAGCACCTGTGTCATGCTGTCGATTGCCACAGAAAATCACTGTGTTTTCAGTAGTGCACTTATAATGGAGGTCTGTGGGGCAAGGCATTCTACCAGAACAGATTAAAATATTTTTTTTTTTAAATCTTCCCCCGAGTTCATAGAAGAGGCCCACATAACCTTCAAGATTTGAAGACTCTGTGGAAGAATGGGCCAAAATCACACCTGAGCAATGCATGCAACGTTTCTCCATCCAGGAGGCATCTTGAAGCTGTCATTACCAACAAAGGCTTTTGTGCAGAGTATTAAATAAATTTCAGTAGTTCAATACTTTTTCCCTTATTACACATAACTTCATTTCTGAACTTAGTTGTTTTGTTTTATTTGTATGTATGGATTACTTGGGTTGTTACCGACATCTGGTGAAAATTCCATGTCAATAGAACCTTTAGAAATATATTTACTGGGAAAAATGGTGACGTGTTCAATACTTATTTTACCCACTGTATATGTTAAATGATACTAACCTTGTCTGCTCAAAGTTACATTAACTTTTTCACTCATGTATACCCAATAATACCATGAAGTCACTGTTTACAAAGACAAGAAGTACACTACCATTCAAAAGTTTAAGGTCAGAAAGATGTTTTTAATAATTAATGCTTCTATTTATCACAGATGCATTCAATTCATCAAAAGTGACAGTAAAGGCATTTCTAATGTTGCAAAAGATTTCTATTCCAAATAAATGCTGTTATTTTGATTTCTATTCATCAAAGAATTCTGAAAATGTACATAATGCAGCTCTACTGTTTTTAACACTGATAATTAAGAGAAATGTTTCTTGAGCTGCAAACCGGCATATAAAAATGATTTCTGAAGGATTCGACACTGAAGACTGGAGAAATGATGCTAAAAAAAAATTCACAATATTACTGTTTACTGTATTTTTGGAGCAAATAAATGCAGCCTTGTTGAGCATAAGAAACATTTTTAAATGACAAGAGGTTCATCAGCCTCACTTCATTTAAAAGGATTATTTAGATACTTTATAGCTTAAATCAAACACACATTTATAGAGAAGTTAGAATATAAGAATTAATATAAGCGCATTGCAAGAGCATTGTCATAAACACAATTCGTTTATTTAATTTTTTTCTCTAATTGAATTTGGGTGGTTACTGAAAGCATGTCACGGATGCTGTCGATAGAGCTTAATTTGTATTGAATTCAGAAAATATCCTAAATCTGTGGCTGACATCATTGCACAAAAGTGCTTTGAACATAAACTTCAAATTCATTAGCCAGCCGGCAAATATGGAGCCCAGCCTCAGTTCCTTGTTATCAAGCTTCACATAAAAAAATAAAACTGTTACCCTCAAGCAGAAAAACTATTGAATGTTTGCTGGCACCCCTCATCGTCATGTGCTCCTCGGCCGTCTGCCGTAATGTTTTCCTAAGAACATAATAATCGAGGTATTTTGGATGGGAAAAGTCTTTGAAACGTGAGCGCTGTGGTTTCCGAGCGCTGCAGATTAACTACGGTGTGTCATTCAGGGGTTCAATAAAATATTGAATGGATCGAATACAAAGTGTTTCTGCAATGAAGAATTCAATATCGTCCTATTTGGAAAGGAAAATAAGTTTAAAGATGAAGCTCTTTGTACCATGGGGATGGAGCTCGAACATTGTTTGAATGCAGTATTCAGTGCCTGGATGCTGAGTTATTCAGACTTACATGGATAAAGTACCAAGTTTTTCAGAGGGGCGCCTCACCTATGAAATATTTAGTAATGTGAAGGCTAGAAGATGCAATGACTGTGTGTGTATGTGCACGCTGAGGGATGATTGTATACATGGTTAAAAGGCAACATAGTTGCGGTCGAGTCTCTGTTATTCCTGAGAGACAGTTTCCTATATACAACGCAGCCTGGAGAGAGAGGCAAGTACTAAATAGGCAAGAAGCAATGCTAGAAAGTGTGCTGGCATACAGGAACGCATCCTGTGTGGACGACCACCTCAGTCGCAATGACAAGCTCAAAGCAACATGTGCATTGACATGGAAATAACATATTGACTTCCAAAGCAACCTTTTGTGTTTGTCTATTTAATGATTTACCGACACAATCTTAATTTTGGAATTTGTTCTCTGCAAACAGCAAGAGCTGATAAAATGTAAAAACTGTAACTTGAATGCAATGTAAGTCGCTTTGGATAAAAGCGTCTGCTAAATGCGTAAATGTAAAATGTAAAATGTAAACATTGATTTTTCATTTATTTTAATTGATTTGATTCATTTTTTAATTAACTGGCAACAATAATTTTACTTATATTTTGCAACAAAAGTGATAATGACTGAATTAAACTCATATCAATTTGAACTTCATTAAACTGACATTAACTTAAATTAATTAGAAAGTACATTTACATTACATAAAGTCATTTTTCAAGAAATGGTGAGTGAAAGCAGCGTTGAGCCTTCAAAAGATGTTGATCGTCAACTGCAGGAGGTCAAATTAAATATAACATGAGCTGTTTGTTTTCTGTTCATCTTATAAGATTTGTGAAGCTTTTACAAAAAATGGGACTTCCCTGATTTGTGAGATTTTGTTTTGTATAATCAGGCATTAAACAAACATCAAAAACAGAGTTGTTTATAAAGGTTGAGCTTAATGAATGCACTCAAAATTAAGAAAATGGATTGAGTTTATTTATTTCCCCTCATGCTGCAGAAGTGAATCAAATGATATGACTTCTAGGGTTTCAGGATTGTGTGTGAAACATGGAAATCAGCTAAATGTTGTTTTTAGAATTTTTTTAATTACCAGTTTTTAAATGACATTTTAGTTCAAAATTATGGAGTAACTTTCAAGTAAAATGGTTAGTCTATAATGTTGTACCACAAGCTAATTTTCTATCACAATTATGATGCATTCATGATATAGTAATCCAGTCTGAAAAGCTATTTTGTAATGTGTATTGTTTAAAATAAACCTAACTTGACTTACTACAATGAAACAAATGTCACTTGAACAGATTATATCAAAACTTGTATCATTTTAATTGCTTGATAGTTGAGACCTGCTAAAATTACAGTTTTAAGGGGGGATACAGAAATGTGATTTGTTTAAAAAAAAAAATGCTTCATTTCATGCTATGTTATGTTAGTCTGTCATGAATGTCTCATAGTTATCACAACACGAATATGGATTTGTGCCTCTGATAAATAACTTAAAAAGTAATTGGACACCAGTGTGTTCTGTATTCATAGAAATTGCCAGTTACACAGTTATGCTTGATTTTCCTTTATATGAGTGAGTGGCTGCACATTGCTGTGAAGTAATGGGGAGTCATAAACCAGTGTTTTATTGCTAAGTCAGAGAGTTCCAGTCAGCCGTCATTTCACACCAATGGAAATGCTGAAAGAACCTTGATATTGATATTGTGGTTTTTTTTTTTCTTTCATCTTTTTTCCAAAGCTACCTCTGACGGAACAAAAGAAGGGATCGACAGCATGAGAGGAGGCGTTTGTGTGACGCGAGGGATGAAGCTGGTTCTCAAAGTGGGACAGAGTGAGTATCATCATCACCTCCAAAAACACATCAATGAATGAACCTAAGCAATGAAACGGAGTCAAAAATCAATAAACATTGTGTCAACACTTGCTCCTGTTCATAATTGAAGCAATTGAACTTTGCATCAAAATGTTCTGATTGTTTTTCATCATATAATCACTTTGTTTTTCTTTCATAGCTGCATATGGCCTTCCCCCAAAACCCAAACCTGATCCAGGCCGTCCCAGCAACAGAATCCCAGGTAAGAGTCAGAAATAATGCGGGACACTTTCACATTCGCTTATAAGCTTAACCCTGGCTTAACATCTGTTTTTTAACCCAGGATTAAGGCCACTTTTAATCCTGTGTTAAGCAATGTTTCACTTTTGTCATTTTGAAAAGATGTTAGCACTGCACCTGGATTATGAAACCTTGCCGTAGAGGTACTAACCCAGTTACGGAGTGAAACAGCAAAAATGTTTAGTAACAGACAGCCAATCAGCCAAACCAATAATGGTTGCTTCATTAAATTTTCACTTTTTTATTGTTTATTTTTATTGGCCTTTTTCCTTTACTGTATAGGACAGTGGACAGTTGACAGGAAAGTGGAGGGAGAGAGAAGGGAAATGGGTTCGGTACATGACCCAAGTCAGACTCAAACCTGGGTCCCTGTGAACATAACAGTTCCGTATGTCATGAGTAACACGCACTCATGAAATATTCAAGGACTTTTTGCAGTTACACATTTTTTACACTGTTTTGTTTTAGTGCCTGGAGGAAACAGTTAAGCGATGGTTAATGCTTCTCTGCGTTATCCTTTTCATGTTTGTCTTTATTTTGTAGGTTTTAAAAAACTTTACAGCAGATTTTTGTGAAGTTTCAATTGATGTATAAATCTCATAGATATGCGAATTGCGTGTTTGTAAATGAACTAAAACTAACTATTAAAAAGCTATTTTTGTTCATTGAAATGAAGCTGAAATAAAACATAAATATTAGATGAAAAACATTAACTACAAAATATTTGTAAAATTACTAAAATAAAACAAATTTAATAATCTCTACTGAAATAATTTTGTATTAAAGCAAAATAAAAATAAAAAGCATGCAAAGCAAAATAACTCAAATTGAAAATAATAAAAGCTTATTCAAAATAATAATTATTATTAATTATAACTATTTGAGCTTTCCTGTAGCTCAAATAGTAGAGCATGGCGCTAGCAACGCCAAGATCATGGGTTCGATTCCCAGGGAAAGCAAGAGCTGATAAAATGTAAAAACTGTAACTTCAATGCAATGTAAGTCGCTTTGGATAAAAGCGTCTGCTAAATGCATAAATGTAAATGTAATGTAAATGTAATAATAAATATTGTAATAGTATATAAATAATAACTATAATCGCACTAAAATAGAATGTTAACCCAGGTTCAGAAAGATCCCAAGTAAACAATTTTTATTATGAAAATTGTTGTTAATTATTTCTTTCAGCTGCATTTACGTATTAACCTTGATGCCATAGATATGCATATGCATCTGTTGTCATGTCTCGTGCGTTTTGTAATAGATTTTTTTTTTAAACTTAGAGACTGTTTAAACTTGTAGACTGCACTGGTTGATCTCCATAAGGTAAATATTTGAGAAACCAGCAGTGTTGAAGCCAAACACAAGGCACATTTGAACTCAAGCCGGAAGAAATCAAAGCTAGTTATGGATTAAATCGAATCTAATCTAAATGCTATCAGGATGTTTGTCGTAGAAGATAAATCCAAAAAGCAAGTGAGCTTCAGAAGTCGGGTCGTTGATTTATCAGCTCTTTTATGTTTCAGATACAGAAAGTGGCTCTAAAGCAGGTGATGGAGGTGAGGCCGGAGAGAGGGGAGACAGCGGCACCGTGTCCGTCTCTAACATCGCCCTAATCGCCGGCGGTGCTGGGGGAGCCTTCATCCTCCTGATCACCGTAGTGATCGCTGTCGTGTGTTACCGGCGACGGAAAGCCAAGCACGCCGAAACTCACCACCCAGCCCTTACGCTCTCCTCTCTTACCCCAAAGAGAGGTAGCTCCTGCGGGGCGGCTACGGGGGCTGGCGGGGGCAACAATAATGGCTCAGAGCCCAGTGATATCATCATTCCCCTGCGGACCTCTGACTCGGCGTACTGCCCCCATTACGAAAAAGTCAGCGGCGATTACGGACACCCCGTCTACATCGTTCAAGAGATGCCTCCTCAGAGTCCATCCAATATTTACTACAAAGTATGAGATCAGCGAACACGCAGACAACCCGTCCAGAATTTATGGTACCACACACACATGCGCTGTGTGTCCAAGTGACTCTATATTTAAGAGCCTATACGCGATACTAGAACTTGGATGTGAAGTTGAGTTCTAGGAAAGTGGTTAATCCAGCTTTTATGTCATAGCATTTATTTACAAGTGTGTTTGTGTGTGTGTGTGTGTGTGTGTGTGTGTGTGTGTGTCTGAGGCGGGTGGATCACGGATTTCACATGTACTCAGGTGCAAGTGAATGTACGTCACACACTTGTTGGAGATGAGTTTACACGTCCATTCTGATGGTTGAAATTGAGTTATTGTGCTTATCCTCAAAACCAAACAGTAGAGAGTGATTCATAAAAAAGAATACCTGTATAAATAATATAAGTAGTTCTTACATTTTTACCCTCTGGGGGGAAATTCACTAAGAAAGTGCACTGGCTGATTGCGTCGTTTATTTGCACATGCATTGTTTTAGTGGTCTATTCACTCAATGAAAACAATAAAAACATGCCCAAAAGATCTAAACACCATCTCCACGCCACAATTCGCCACCTGCGGACTGGTGCAATCTGCTGTACTTTACTGGGACTGTACAGTATCGATAAGATCTAGAAATCTAGATTCTTTAAAATGCCAAAAACGGTTTTGACTAGATATGTTTCCATTTCAAAAGCTTTTTTCATTATTTGATCATCATTTGATGAATTAACGTTGCCATTGTCACTATATATTTTACACAATCATCTTTTTTAAATATTAGCTCATTCGCGTCTTTTTAGGCGGTTTTGGATACCAGATGTCTTCTGACAGGATCTGGTGAAGATACCGAATTCAGTATTCCTTGCGCTTTGGAACAATCTAAAAAATTTTAGTGTAGTTGGCAGAATCAAGATTTTTTGGCTTAGTTGGATCTATTATAGAATGTTTGTGCATTCTAAAATAAGGCTTGTTTGTGCGGAAAAGGAAAAAATTATGTAATAATTCAATGAAATTTTTTAAACACTATTCACTAAGCACTTGTTAAACTGGATTGTGGGTGGCTAGTGAATGAGACTCTGTGTGTACCGGGCGCAAAAGTAGTGCAACTGTTTAGTGAATTCACCCTCTTTATTTTGTTTTTCTCAGTTCATCTGATTGTAAATGTCTGTCTTTTCTGAACTCGGACCTCCATCTGATTTATTTATTAAGCATCAAAGAAACAGTTTTTCATTCCTTCCACTTCATCAGCTTCCTATCGCAACTCCTCAGCGCCTGCTTGTTTGTTTTTGAGGTTTTTTAAACATTTTTATGTGAGCAGCAGGATTCGCATGTGGAGGAGGTGTGGACGGATGATCGACCGTTTCAGATGGAGACTCTTCTGAGATTTCCAAGAGGTTGGAGGTCAAAGTTAAGTGGTCAAAGAAAAACCCCTCAGCGCAGCACGGGAGTCCTCTCGTGATGATTTGAGGGCTTCTCGCTCTTTGCCCGGCCTTTTGAAGTACTGTATACGCCATGATAAACTGCTCACTTACCCTAGACACACAATGCCAAATTATACACACTTAACACGCATATCCACATTACAGCAGTTTGTGTTTTCATGTGTTAACCACCCCCCCAGATGGACTCCAGCTGTGCATTGGTATGTTGCTCAGAGCATTGTGGTTCAGGCCGAAGACAGTAGGACTAAGACAGCCAATGCCACTGTGCATCTAAATGAACTCAATCACAAACTCTCCACATCCTCTTGAGTGTTACACATATTCGTTGCTTGGTTACAATCGCGTCTCGACTCTCGTTATCACATTTCGGGCAATGTCTCCAAACCATCTCTGACATTATCACCCTGTGCCAGCTTGAGGCTTCAGGTCCAAGGTTCACCTGAGTTATTTCACTGGATGAGACATGACATCAACATGAGATGTAAGAAGAGACAGTATGTTACCGGCCGGAGTGACCTGAGCTTTCTGGTTCAGACTTCTCTCTGTCCGTGTTGATTTAAGGATTTCTTGCTGCCATTACCACAAATGACTAACAACCAGAAATGGCACCTTTATCATTTTACTTATTTCTGTGAATGTATTTTTTTTATGTTTTTGTTCTTCCCATTTCATTACTTTCGACAGTGTTAATTCGTTTGTAGATTGAGCAAATGAGAGTAATCTAAATGAAGGAAAAACAAATGCAGTTTTATCCAACCTACCCTGCTTGTGTCTGTGGTAACCTTCGATGGTAACTAGCATTGGGAACTGTAAGGAATTATCAATTGTGGTTCTGATTCCCCTTAACTGCGCCATTGACTATTCTTTCAGTACTTCTGAAAAAAAGACATTTGGGAGGGTGGGGAAATAAGAGATGTGATTTTTATTGCATTTACTGTCCTTATCAGTCTGTTGCCAAATGATGGACTTTTCACAGAGTTTTTAATGGTGACATAAATTGAATCCAATAATTAGTCCTAACTGTGTATTAAATAAAAACTAAACATCAAAAAAGTGGTAAGATTTTCCATTTTCATATTTTTAACATCATTAATTTGTTTTTATAAAATACAACCAATTACAAAAACACAATGTGTATCTTTATCTGCACATTGTCATATGAATATTGAGTCGGGAACCACACTGAGTTGTCACACAAGCCTTAAGATGAAAATAACATACGTAAGCGAGTCATTTGTTTGGGAATCAGACTACACTGGTCATCCTGTATGTGTTTAAATCACTTAAGGCATAAAATCTTCGAAAGACATTGATTTTTAGTAGCAAGTAAATTGAATATCTACGAGCAGAACTTTATTCAGCTTTGTTTTTGAGTTATGTTTGCGAAATAACTGATACTTGTTAATTCTGAATGGACGGGATATTTTTTCACTGCATATACTGTATTTTCCAGATTTTTTTTTTTTCTGGTGCACAACCATTTACAACGGCTGCATCCGAAATCGCATATTCTCTTGAGTAGGTACTTATTTTGAATAAGTAATTACTTCGACCACTAAAAAAGTGTGTTCTATGTAGTATGAATGTCAACTTGATGTACTACATACATGAAAGTTGCTTTGCCTCACTGCCATTCACAAATCTTCCCCCGTGGCCTCATGGGAGAGTGTCCATCGTATACACGCTTCAGAATCTTGCCGGAAGTAGCAGGTCATCCGGGTACTTTTTCCCTACTGTTTTATGAGTATTGTGAATTTGTCCCATACTCTTTTTCACCTATTATATAGTAGGAAATTATCCGATTTTGGATGCAGCCAGAGACTGTTGTGTCATTATTTGAATGAGTTTTTATACTGTGGTATTCAAGAGAGATGCATTTCTGAACTACTGACTCCTGCAATCCTGAAGGAACCATTGTCAGGCTTTTTCATACTTTTTTTTTTGGTGTTTCTTTGTAAATGTATAATTTCTCCTTCACACCAGCATCATGTGATATACTCTGCTGCCTAAATTTGAAAAGATGTAAATCACTCCCTCGGCTAGCCAGGCCATGGGTTAGGCCGGATTTAGTTTTTTCTTTGTCCAGCTTCTCTGTTTAGCAAAGGCGAGCCATCTGGCCTGGTTAATGTTGACCTAAGCCACCCAAAGCATTTCAATACCTACCAAAAAATTCCAATAGTAACCACACAATGACACCAAACCCTGTTTTAGCATTTTACATTTTACATAGTCATTCAGTACTGATTGTTACACTTTTATTTGTTTACATTTGTCAGCTAATCTAAATTCATAATTTGAAATGCCTTGATACTGAGTTGTGATAAAGACTGTTTCTAACTAACTCCACAGTATAAACAATGCTGATTTCAAGAGGACATTTTCAGTGTTTTAAAAATCCAGATGTACTGGACAGGAGTTGATGTACGGACTATGTTATAAAAACACTGAGACAATGTTAAATAAATGTTAATATGTTTAAAAGATGTTGAGATTAGACGTTGGGGTAAAACTGTTTGGTGCACCTGTTCCCTTACTCTCTTTTTCTTTTTCTCTCTTTCCAACCCAGACACTCTATCAAATAAACAGTACATTCCATGCAGTAAAACTCACTGATAAAACAAAAAAACTCGCCTCTGAGCTGGTTTATCGTGGCTATCATTCACCTTTATATCAGTGGTTCTCAAACCTCCCAGAGGGTGTTTTTACCATACTTGTTGTTTTATGCTGTTTTTGGCATTTCTTTGTTAGATTTCCCTCTTTACTTATTCCTTCTCGCTCACTTGATCTCATAATATCTTCCCACATTCCATCTCTGTTGTTACTCTGTTTGTCCATTGACTCGATACGGTTCGCTGCTGGCTCATAATAAGTGCTGGATGACATCACTGGCATTTTAATGGCACAATCACTCCCTTTCCCTCCCGGTTTCGTTCGTTCTGTCTTCCTTCTTGGTTCATCTCTCTATATCAGTGTTTGATGTGTTGCCCCCGTCAAGTCCGGGCACTAAATCAAATGGGCACTTTGACAGGCGCCGTAAAAACCCCTCACTACCAAAACCCCACATGACCCTTCACAGTATAGTCGTAAGAACCGATGGCTGCTGCATTCGAGCGTCTGTTTGTTCTTGAAACAGACTCTGGCGGAGTGTGATAGAGTTGTTTTTCAGTCCAATAATATCCACGCCAGCAGGCCACTGACAGGCTGTCGGAGACGAAGCTGTTAAGACAGAAGCGCAAGCGCATTTGGACACACATGCTTTGATTCGAGATATTGTTACGTTATCAGTTTCATAATCATTCATTTTCTCTCGGTTCATTCACCAGGAGATTAAACGGATCCCTTCAATTCAAATATTTATTCAGAATCTGTACCCCTCTCCACTGACAGACTCTTCTGCCCAAAACCGTAGAGTTATTAAAGCGGTTCCAGCACAATATGACATTATAGTCAAATTTAAATGCAGAAATATTTTCCCATACTCCTCTGAGGCTCTGCGTGTGATTGACAGGTCGTATCATACGGTGTGTACTCCTCTTTCTCTGAAACTCACCTTCGCTCTGCTAATGGCCGCCTGAGGGGAGAGGGTCCGTCTGGGCCTCATAGATAGCGTAACTGTGTGTGCCCGTGTTTGTTTTCATTCGGCTGTTTGTGTGTGCGGAGCGTTTGCCAGTGAATTGTAGGGTTGGCTGGAAGCGAGAGGTTAGCATTGAATCCTTTCGTTTGTGTGTATGGTGTGCACCCTTCAAATTCTTCTGTTTGTTGACCCGTACATATGCTGGAGCTGGTCTTACATTAATCAAAAACTTAAATGTTACACACTGTGCTCTCTTTCATCATTTGCATAACTGTTAACACACACACACACTGCTGTAAAGTTTTATTGATATTCTGACACATACCAGGACTATCTCTGCTTTTTTTTAAACCACATGAACAGATTTCACACCATCTGTGTACCATCAATGCATCACACATATACTAGCAATACTAGCACGCACACTTAATATGTGGAAAAAGTCGGTTATTTTGCTACATACACACACATAAGCTCTGGTCCTAAATCTAGCTTCTTTCCAGTCTACTACCTACACAGGTAACATCCTAACTGTGACAGAATCACCAAGTGCTCTACAACTTTTCCAGCCACACAAATAGCAGATATTCAAAATGAATTTGAATAGCATTTGATGTAAGCATGTTGCTAAGCTAATAGCACAGTCATTCACTCATAAGCATAGTACACACAAATAATGGAAAAAATAGTACATTTTCCAGCACATTCCAGTAATGTTAGTTTATGGTTCTCATTTGATTATTTTTATTAGGAACAAGCCCTGTTGGGGAAAAAACAGCATATGCTGGTTAGGTATATTTTGAAGCATGGCAACTGGTTTGAGCTGGTTTAAGCGGGTCCTAAGCAGGAGCTAGTTGCTTAGGACCAACACATGACCAGCTTCAAAACATACCTAACCAGCATATGCCGGTTTTTTTTTTTTTTCCCAACAGGGAGCACTCAACATTAAACACTGAATTTGCAATTGATTTTAACAGAATTTAGCTGCTAAGCTAATATCACAATACTTGTAAGCCTAGACAACACAGGAAGCACAAATAATGGTCAGTTTTTACTTTCCATGTTCCAAGAACATTCTGGGGACCAAACATTGTAAGCAGGATAATTGTGTTGAATTTAATTATGCTGGATAAAAGTGTTGAATTTAATTATACATTTATTGCTAATCAACATTTATCTTGCATCATTTGCCATCTTGAATTTATTTATTTATTCTACTGAGCTTGTTGCAGTTCATTTAGGCCTATCACCTTCATCGCAAAGACAACATGCACTGCTGCTTTAGAATATAGGTGAATTTTAGAATTTAGAACTTAGGCAGCACAACTAAGTTACCTACATTCTTGTCAGCAGAGCAGCATTGATGATCTAAAAATGCTGTCTCCATAGACAGCTCACTAGGTTTTGGAACAGAGCAATAAAATGTAATCTTCATTGTCTTCCTACCAAACTGCAAATACACTCATACACATCATCCCTTTGGTGGCAGAATGAGATTTGTGATCTTGTCAGGATTATCCATGCTCTGGTTTCTAGGTCAGCATTCCATCAGAACAGACATCCTCCCTAAGAGACACAGGTCACACACACACACACAGTCATAAAGATTAGCATCTTCCTCTAGAGACACGCTCTGCACAGAGACCACAACAGCTTTTAATTATCTTACTTTCTCCCACACACTTATTTCAACAAGTACACACATTCTCTCACACAAGGGCCCTCGTGATTGTGCCCTCACACACACACAATACAGACAATAAAGCGCATCAGACTGCTTCCGGAAGTAAAAATCCCATTTAAAGTCTCCATAGAGAAATTGATTTAACGTAAAAACTTTTCAAGACAGACCCACAGTGAGCGCAGAGAGGTTGTTAGACATTTTTATGCTCCTGCTCGTATGTTTATATATAGTATGCTTCTGTAAAGCTACCAGTCAGTGTAATTTTAACTATAAAATCCCTGTGCTAAATTCCCAGAGAAGTACTTCATTACCCACAATGCAAGAGAGAGAGAGAGAAGTCAGAGAATTTGCTGTTAGCTTAGAATTGTATTGCAGCAAGAAGATTTATGGTGAGTATTTGCAGGCTAGCTATAAGTAATTTGAACTAATGTGAAATAACTAAAAAAATGATGTTCATATTAAGCAAATTTAAATTTGCATGCTAGAAATGATACTTAAAAATGAATAATAAAATTCTAATTGGCCTATAAATAATATGTAAGTGTATATTTTATATTTCAAAGGACTATGTTTACCTCAAAATAATAATGAATGTCTCTTTAAATGATATGATCAAGAGGAAGTGACATCATGCAGTCTTCAGAGGAGACATGTTCAAAACCTGGTAGGCTGTACACTCATTTAACAACTTATTTTTCATACTTGACCAGATTTGTCAACTAAAATATGTCCACATAATAGAAACAGAACAGAATTTATTTATTTGAACCATTTTAATTAACATTTGTTGACTATTATGCTAGGAAGCCATAATTTAACAGAGCAGCCATTTTGTTTTGAAATGTTTCCCTTTGACTTGTGCAACATACATACTTCCCTACTAGAAGGCAAAAATCAGTAGACGGGTCATTCTTCAATTGAGGTGGCAAATGAGAGGCAGAATTTGTAAAAAATGCTTGTTTGTTTTTTTTTCTAATCAAATATATTGCTATGCATTTAAAATGAGTTTAATATGCTATATCCATTCAAATGAAAGCTTAAGAACATTTTGATTTTTAAATAATTTCAATCAAACACTGGTGACACGGCCACTTATGTCTATGTCATTTTGAAGTAACACCACAGACTTTATATTGCAAGTTACTATAGGCTCCGTGGTGTTACTGTCTTTTCTGGTACAAATCAGCCTAAAATCCAGACTTTTCTAAAAAGGAGGCTGCCATCATGATGATTTCAAGATCAGGGGACATTTTAGAAATGATAATAAGATTTTGAATAAAATATGTCAGATCTGCAAGTTATCAACATAACACCACAGACACTAATAACGTGTGACACATGAAATTGTCAGAAATTTAGCTAACTTTAAGAAAATGAATAAGAGAGAATGTACTCCCCATGCACCCCTCAGATCATCCAGCATCTGCAGTAACCTTTACACACAGGAAGTAGTCCAAATATAATTCCCCTTTTTCTTAAAGGGGCTACATCCATTGTTGTAACACCACAGACATGAATTTGGGGGACACAACCTTTTTCTTAAATATAACAAAATATGTATTTTTAATAAAACTGTACATGTTAAATAAAATCTATATTCACAATATAACCACTTTATTTGTGTTAAAAATGTTATATCGTTGCAATTACATTTCATGATACCTCTCTAAGGTATGGCGGGAACATCCATATTTTGTTACAAATGCAATCTCTAAAACTCAATTAAATATGTATTTTAAAACTTGCCACCACAAATTAAGAATGACCCAGACCTATGTGGAAAGGGTAGTATGTGGTATACAAAATGTACCCTGATGACTTGCTACCTCGGGCGAAATTCTGAACTGTTCATCCAGACACTTTACTATCCCATGAGGCAATGGGAGAGGATTTGTAAAAGACAGAAGCGACCCAACTGATGCTGTTTGGTCACATGACAATGACAGCATTATGAATGTAGTACAGGAAGATTACATTCTAACAACACAAATTCATACTATATTGAACATACTTTTACATGTTCACAAATAATTACTCGAAAGAAGTATCTATGTTTGCATGTTTATTTTTTATTTTTTTCAAGGCTTTTTAAATGTTCAAAATTACTGAGAAAATACTTCAAGAACCAGGCTGTTATATATAAACTCTTCTGCTGATGCTGTTTTTGTAGATGTTTCTGTAGAACTCTAAAGGTCGGGTGAATTCTCCTCAGATACATGTGATTAGTATCCCTCAGCTCATTTAGACAAAGAATACAGTCCCCAAAGTGCATTCCCTCAAACTCTCTCTCTCTCTATATCCCGCTTTCTCTGCTGAGCTGGATTTGAGATGTGAATGAACTTCACCCAGTCTGTCCCTTTCCTTTTTAACTCGTTATTGTGCTTGGCGTGGCCTTTGACCCGGGCACTGTGTGGAATGCGTGTGAGGGGTTTAGAGCGGCGAGGAGGCGGTGCAGGTCAGGGAATAGGGGGTCGCTTTTTGTTATTTCTCCTTACAAAACAAAACCTGGCGGCCCTCAGACAAAAAGATACAGGGAAGGCTGTGCACAGAGGCAGTGAACCATGGCCGTGTCTGCATGTGTGTGTGTGTGACAGTGAGAGAGAACATTTGTTTTTGAAAGGGGGAGTTTGTGGCAGAAAGCGCAGGGATTTATGAAGGTAATAGTTGTGCGTGTTTAGATTTGGAGAAGTGTAGAGAGGCTTTTGGAGGTGAAGAAACTGTTAATGACCAATGAACTTGCATAACTCTCTCCTCACACACATAAAAACACAGACTTGGACTTCTTTAGTGTCTCACGCCCTGTGTTTTCTGAAGCCTGAGTAGTAACATAAATTTAGGATTATAAAATGTTGCTGAGGGCAGCTGAAGTTGAAGAGTGGATTAGGGTTTAAGTGTAGATCTGGTTAAAGGGTTAGTTTACCCAAAAGTAAAAATCATCACTAATCATCATTCCAAGCCCATATGACTTACTTTCTTCCTTGGAAGTGTTAGGCTGAATGTTTATGCTCTTTTCCATCAAGTGACAGTCAAAGCGATGCTGTCAAGCTTTAAATTTGACAAAAGAAAAAAGTACCAGTTTTATCATAAATTTGCTTGTTAGTATTACTGGTATCATAGCAGTTACTGGTTGATATTGATCAGTATTCGATGTTTATTATTATGCATGCTCATTTTCTGTATTTTTACATTGTTAACTTTGCCATCATCTATCATTCATTTAAAAGGGTCATATGATGCTATTTTAAAGATCATTATTTGGTGTAACAGAATATGTTGACATGCTTTAATGTTCAAAAACACATTATTTTTCAAATACTGTACATTATTGTAGTTCTTCTATGTGTGTCTGAATGAGCCGTTTTAGGGTGACGTGGACGATTCTTAACTTTTATAAAGAATATCTCTTTGGGTTTGAAACTTTAGTCTTTGCAACTTTAGGGATCTCATCTATGCACGAACAGCTTGTAACACTCCAAAGAGAAAGGAAAACTTGAAATCGCATCATACGACCCCTTTAAAGTAAATCTTTAAAAAGCCTAATTTAATTATTACATGTAATAGAATCTTGGTAAAATCTCAAACTTTCAGGCAACTACCTGAAATAAAATATTATTCAAATTACAGAAACTAAAATTGAAATATAATTAAATGCTAAATAAAAATACTTAAACTTTAAATAAAATTGCAAAAGCACATAAAATAACTAAAACTTAAATTAAAATTAAAACTGAAAGTATAAAACTAAAAGCACATTCAAAATATATAGTGTAAGAATATATAGTATAATACTACAACAACACTGTTCTTAATGTGCATTATAATAACGTGATGCTTAAATTCACTTAAAATGTAAAAGCACTTAAAATATTTAAAAAGATTGCATTTTTAGTGTTTTATTTTTTATTTACTGAAAATAATTATCAACTTCACTGTAAAAAAAATTCCATAAAATTTACGGTAAAAAAAAACGGCATCTGTGGTTGTCGGAATTCTACTGTAAAATATATGGTAGCAACATTTTAGGTTTTACGGTTTTAACTTACATTTACAGTTAAATACCGCAATTTCATTAACTGATATAATGTTAATATACCAACCTATTAAAGTACTGAAATCTGTTTTGTACCTTTGTATTACACTGATAACCACCAAATGCAGGTGATGATGAGAGAGTCACATGATGAACCAAAGCCCATCACAAGCAGCTTTTAAATAATAACATATATAGAAGGTGCACAGTGTCATTCACACAAACACTAAACACCATCATGGTGAGACTCATTAAACTGAAATATGCAATAAACATTAATTTAACAACATTAGATGTAACATACAACCCTAATAAACATAAAAAACTAAGAAGAAACCTAGTTATTTCAAAGAAAAAACATCAAATTCAAACAAAATTTGAAATGCAATGCAGGGAATTCTGGGAATGTCAATTTACGTTTTTTCCCTGTAAATTTTACATTCTTTTTCACTTCCAAAAGCGTATTTCACCGTAAAATTGTCTGCAATGTATATTACAGTTTTTCACCGTATATATTAGGGGAACTTACCGTTAACCATTTAACAGGTTTTTACCATAGCTTTTTCAGTTTTTTACCGTTAAAATCACGGTCATTTTTTACAGTGTTGATTGTATTTGCTAAGAAACAAAAACCGCAGCAGCACACTAGGGCAGATTCCCTGCACATGCACACTTCACCTCCCCAGCAGAAGATGTGGTGTAACTCAACCCTCTAGTCATACATTGGACACAGAGACTCACATATTTGCTGACTCTTGAATCTGAGCTGTTCAAAGGAACCCCAGCTGTCATTGACTGACTTTACAGCTCTAAACACACACTCCCTCTCTCTCTCTCTCTCTCTCTCTCTCTCTCGCTTTCCCTCTTCCCTTTCTCTCATTCTCTCTAAAAGGTCAGCGTTTCCCATAAGCACAGAGTTCCAATCATGCCCCATATGACATTAACCCTGTCTGCATGTATTATTGGTCCAGGGGGATGAATCTCCATGTTGTCTCCCGTGTCTCTGTTTCCTCTGTCTTTCTGCGGTCCGCTGTCTCCCCGTCATGCCCTCCGTCTGTTTTCGCAGCCTTGTTTGAAGTTCATGCTTCTCTGCAGTGTCTTCAGCACCTCCACACACATTGCGGCTATTTCTTATTTAATGTATGAGAGGTGCTATATTGTGAAATCTCACTTTTGAACTCATGAACTAATGTCTGAAAAATGATTTTTAGACGTTTTTCCACTGTAAAACATTCTAGAGAAATTAAGTCTCTATCAGACCATCTTCATCTGACATTTGTTGATAATTGTTTTTTCATACTTTTCAGTCATTTGGTTTTCTTTAAACTTTTTGTGAGGCAGAACAAGACATTAATTTTTGATTAAAGTTTATGAAAATGTTTTCCTAAATTTTTCTTTTAAATTTGAAATATCGTGCACCAATGAATCAAGAATATTAATACCAATAACGTGCATTAAAAAAGTAAACGGGGTATATTGACACTGACTTCAATGTATTTTTTTTTTTTTTTTGTAAGAGCCTGTAAGTGGTTTAGATTTTTCATGGCTTTATTTATGAATTATTTTGAGGTCATTTTGAGGTTTTATTGAAGCAGTTATTCTTCAAAGATCTCATACTATGAAGTATCATCACAGTGGGACATAAATGAATGTTTTATATAATCTTTTTGCATTTATCCATTTTCAGTAAAAGATGTGAGCTGGAATGCTGTGCCGCTGTTCTTTGAGCAGAAGTGTTATGTCAGGTTAGCTTCTGTTCCCCACTGAATCCGGTTTGCTGTTGCTGCTTCAGTAGTTTGTCCAAATGCATCTGTATCTCTTCACTTGCGTGAGTATTGCGTGTGTGTTGCAGATCTGTTTGTGGTGTGTGTGAGTACACATTTTGTGAATATGTCTTTGTACATCTAAGTGTTCTCTCTGTCTCGCGCTCTCATTAGCAGTGTGTATTTTATTTTGATGATGAGGTAAACAGTGTGTGTGTGTGTGATTGCGGCTCTTTCCACATTAGGAGCGTGGGGAAATGGTGGGCCAGATGATGGGACCTGGGAATTCAGAGAGTGTTAAGGTAAATATTTACACAACAGACAATCAGCAGAACATGGATCCCGAGAAAGTTTACTTGTGTGAGAGGTCTTGTGTGTTTGTGTATGTTTATGCCAGCTTGGTGCATGTGATTGTTAATGTGTGTTTATGAGAGAGAGTGTGTGGCACGAACACTCTGTTTCGTCTTTGTATCCAATGCACACCAGCTGCAATTTGTATTTACAAAAGTGTTTCTGTGTGTGTGTGTGGTAGTTTTGGTTTGGAACTTTGCCCTACATTTAATACTAACCCAGTTCAGTCAGCTGGAGTGTGTTTCTCTCCCCCGGCACATCAGCAGAATTAGCCAAATTTACCCAACTTCACTCAGCTCCCTCTAAACTGTGTCAGTTGAAGGGCAGACATGCCTTCACAAACACACACACTCACAATGATTCTACCGGCTCGTGAGTGTTTCTGACATCTATCTAGCTGTCGTTCTATCTATCGTTCTATCTATCTATCTATCTATCTATCTATCTATCTATCTATCTATCTATCTATCTATCATTCTATCTATCCATCGTTCTATCTATCTATCATTCTATCTATAGATAGAACGATAGAATGATAAATAGCCAGAATGACAGAACGATAGAAAGAACGATAGAATGACAGAATGATAGAAAGAACGATAGATAGATAGATAGATAGATAGATAGATAGATAGATGGATGGATGGATGGATGGATGGATGGATGGATGGATAGATAGAATGATAAATAGACAATGACAGAACAACAGATAGAACGATAGAATGACAGAATGATAGATAGAACAATAGAATGACAGAATGAAAGAAAGAATGATAGATAGATAGATAGAAAGATAGAACGATAGATAGATAGATAGATAGATAGATAGATAGATAGATAGATAGATAGATAGATAGATAGATAGATAGATAGATAGATAGATAGATAGAATGATAAATAGACAGAATGACAGAACGATAGATGGATAGATGGATATAATGATAGATAGATAGATAGATAGATAGATAGATATAATGATAGATAGATAGATAGATAGACAGACAATGACAGAACGACAGATAGAACGATAGAATGCTATCTATCTATCTATCTATCTATCTATTCATCTATCTATCATTCTAGCTATCGTTCTATCTATCATTCTATCTATCTATCTATCTATCTTTCTTTTATCATTCTGTCATTCTATCGTTCTATCTATCGTTCTATCTATCATTCCATCTAGCTGTCATTCTCTCTCTATCTATCTATCTATCTATCTATCTATCATCTATCTATCTATCTATCTATCATCTATCTATCTATCATCTATCTATCATTCTAGCTATCATTCTATCTATCATTCTATCTATCTATCTATCTATCTTTCTTTTATCATTCTGTCATTCTATCGTTCTATCTATCATTCCATCTAGCTGTCATTCTCTCTATCTATCTATCTATCTATCTATCTATTCATCTATCTATCTATCTATCATCTATCTATCTATCTATCTATCTATCTATCTATCTATCTATCTATCTATCGCTCTATCGTTGTATCTATCTATCGCTCTTTCTATCATTCTGTCATTCTATTGTTCTGTCTATCTATCTATATATATATCGTTCTATCTATCTATCTATCTATCTATCTATCTATCTATCTATCTATCTATCTTCATCTATCTATCTATCGTTCTGTCATTCTGTTCTATCTATCTATCTATCTATCTATCTATCTATCTATCTATCTATCTATCTATCTATCGTTCTGTCATTCTGTCTATCTATTCTGTCTATCTATCTATCTATCTATCTATCTATCTATCTATCTATCTATCTATCTATCTATCTATCTATCTATCTATCTATCGTTCTGTCATTCTGTCTATCTATCTATCTATCTATCTATCTATCTATCTATTCATCTATCTATCTATCTATCGTTCTATCGTTCTATCGTTCTATCGTTCTATCTATCGTTCTATCTATCGTTCTATCTATCATTCTATCTATCGCTCTATCTATCTATCTATTGTTCTATCTATCGTTCCGTCATTCTATCGTTCCGTCATTCTATCTATCTATCTATCTATCTATCTATCTATCTATCTATTCATCTATCTATCTATCTATCTATCATCTATCTATCTATCTATCTATCTATCTATCTATCTATCTATCTATCTTTTGTTTTATCTATTGTTCTATCTATCGTTCTATCTATCTTTCTATCTATGTATCTAGCTATCGTTCTATCTATCGTTCTATCTAACTATCTATCTATATATCATTCTATGGTTCTATCTATCATTTTGTCATTCTATCTGTTTATCTATCTATCTATCTATCTATCATCTATCTATCTATCTATCTATCTATCTATCTATCTATCTATATCTATCTATCTATTTGTCTGTCTGTCTATATTGTTCTATCGTTCTATCATTCTATCATATCTATCTATCTATCTATCTATCTATCTATCTATCTATCTATCTATCTATCTATCTATCTATCGTTCTATCTATCTATCGTTCTGTCATTCTGTCTATCTATCTATCTATCTATCTATCTATCTATCTATCTATCTATCTATCTATCTATCTATCTATCTATCTATCGCTCTGTCATTCTGTCTATTTATCTATCTATCTATCTATCTATCTATCTATCTATCTATCTATCTCTATCTATCTATCTATCTATCTATCTATCTATCTATCTATCTATCTATCTATCTATCTATCTATCTATCTATCTATCTATCGCTCTGTCATTCTGTCTATTTATCATTCTATCTATCTATCTATCTATTCATCTATCTATCTATCTATCTATCTATCTATCTATCTATCTATCTATCTATCTATCTATCTATCTATCTATCTATCTATCTATCTATCTATCGCTCTATCGTTCTATCTATCGTTCTATCTATCATTTTGTCATTCTATCTGTTTATCTATCTATCTATCTATCTATTGTTCTATCTATCGTTCCGTCATTCTATCGTTCCGTCATTCTATCTATCTATTCTATCTATCTATCTATCTATCTATCTATCTATCTATCTATCTATCTATCTATCTATCTATCTATCTTTTGTTTTATCTATTGTTCTATCTATCGTTCTATCTATCGCTCTATCTATGTATCTAGCTATCGCTCTATCTAACTATCTTTCTATCTATCTATATATCATTCTATGGTTCTATCTATCATTTTGTCATTCTATCTGTTTATCTATCTATCTATCTATCTATCTATCTATCTATCTATCTATCTATCTATCTATCTATCTATCTATCTATCTATCTATCTATCTATCTATCTATCTATTTGTCTGTCTGTCTATATTGTTCTATCGTTCTATCATTCTATCATATCTATCTATCTATCTATCTATCTATCTATCTATCTATCTATCTATCTATCTATCTATCTATCTATCTATCTATCTATCTATCATTCTATCGTTCTGTCATTCTGTCTGTCTATCTATCCATCTATCTATCTGTCTGTTTATCTATCTATCTGTCTATCTGTCTATCTATCGTTCTATCATTGTCTATTTATCGTTCTGTTGTTGTTCTATCTATCTATATATCTGGCTGTCTGCCTTTAATTTATTTTATTTTTTATTTTTTTGCTAGGTTCCTCTGAAAGAAATCCTGAAACATGTGATGATACAGAGTTCTGAATGATAATTTTTTTTATGCCATTTGTCTTGGCATTCTTTAAAGTGACAAAATGTAGAAGAAAAAAATTAAAGTGATAAAATGAAGAAATATTGGGACATGAAGACAAATATTGAGAAAGACTGACAGAGAAAAAGTACAGCTGAACAGCTGGAGATTCGTATCAAATACTAAATGTACATGTCTAGATTCTATGACAACCAGTCACCTGGCAACGAGATAGACAAAAGCTAGGTTACCCTGGAGACCAAATGTGTCTGTCTGTCTCTTGAAAGAGAAAATTGGTCAGTGGTGGTGGTAGTGTATCTCTCTTTGTGTAAGTGTATGTGTGTGTGCGCTCATCAGCACCATTAAGGGAAGAGAAAGAGGAGAACAGTTACAGAATTTCTTTAAGCAAATGTTTGAGTCCCTGCAAAGCTAACAACTCTTTATTTCCAGTCTGCATTCCTCAGTTGTCTCGTCATATGAGAGTCTAAAGCTAAACTGTAACTCATTCAGTAAAGTGCTATATAAGCCATGATTAGCTTTAATATAAACCAATCAAACCTACACATGTTCCACTTAATTTTTAGGGTGTTTCAAGACAATAAATCAGATAATATTTCCCACTATCCGTTTTTCTTTTCTTTCTGGTCTTTGGAATAATAATTTAAAAAACATGTTCGGCTCAAATTTATTTCCTGACCAGGTGAATAAAACAAGCAATAAATCGCTTTTCATTTGCTCCAGTCTGACAGCTCATGTCTGAAATTTATTTTTATTCATTTTTTATTACCTTTATGAGGTCATGTATTTCTAACACTATCGTCACTCTTTTATTTAAAATGAATATATCAGTTTAATCAGTTCATTAACATATATTCTGAAAATCTGAAAACTTTAAAATTACACTCAATTTAAAAACGTAAAAAAAAAAAACTGAAGAAATTTTCCTTTAGGATTTTTGTCATTTTCAGTGCCATTTTCCCTTGATCCCCAACTAATTTGGCCCTGCTGCACTCAATAAAACCTGACGTCAAAAGGCATTCAGAAAGTGTTGTTCTCATGTTCTCCTGAGACATGATCTCTCTTAACCTATCAACAGCATGTCTGCCTTTGATTTCCATAAGTAGTTGCTCATCCACAAAGGTCAAAGTTTATTAGAGAATCTTGCCAAGAAGACCAGCTGAACAAAGATTTGGTGACCTTCAAAGCTGTTGACTACTAAATTAGGAGCCATTCAAATTTGACCAGAGTGGTATTTGGAGAAGTTGTGATGACGGATGAGATCAGAGCAGAGCGGAGGGTTAGTTTCAGAGGATTAGGTAAGAAAGCCCACAAGACAATTTGGCGTGGGACCTTCACTGATTCTAGCATTGTCCAAGGCCTCACTTCAGTCCTTGAGCCAAAGTCCCCTGTGTTGTCAGATGTCTGTCAGCTATTAAATGAGAATATAAAATTTAATTTTTACATCATCCTTGAAAATAAATGTGTTAAATGTACTATGAAAACATACTGGCCAGTTTGAGTACCGAAAAACATTGAGGCTTGTGTAGCACCTACAGCTCTGCATGTCCTTCTGAATGATCCCATGTTAGATATAAGTTGCCAAATACTGTTTTTAACAGCGTCTCTACACATTCCACCATTTTAAAATGATCCTTGGGGGAAAAAAAGTGCTAAATGTACTGTAACGTGCTGGCCATGCTTGTGATGTAGCACCTACAGCTCTGCATATCCTTCTAAATGATCCCAATTTCAGTCTGTGTGACATATTTCAGTGTGAACCTGTCATATTATGATGAAGGATTTGCAAACATGTCATTATTGAAAGACAGGGCAGTGCAAGCATAGCGTCAGCTATTCACATGTTAGGAGAGCCTTTAAATAGAGTCTTAAAGGCACAGCGGCAAACAAAATGACCTGGTTTTGGTGAAAAAACCTGCTTTTACACAAAAACTAAAATTATGAAGTGAGCTATTTAATATAAAATTTGACCCTTAAGACTACATCTGCTTACATTAAATCAGTCTTTCAGTCAGTCATGCAAGCTTGTTTATTCTGGGCTTTCAAATCACATGTGGATTTGAAATGCCTTGAAAAATCTTGACAGATTAAAGCATATTTAATCACTTGGAGTTCACAATAGACCCTGAACTACTAAATGCTATAAAGTCATTCTTCACGCTTCTCCATTTTGTATGAAATCCATGATTCTCAATTCTCTATGAAGATTCTTACTGTCAGTTTTAGCCTCTTTGTTCTTGAAATACTAAAAATTATTCTTTAAAAAAAAACTGTCAGAAATGTGTTAACAGTAAAAAAGCTTTAACCTTTAAATCTGTAAGAAACTTCAGGAGATTAAATGTGCTTTAATCAGAGCAGTCAGGAGCTTAAAAGCATCAGCATGAGTGACAGTTTGTGAAGTGAAGCTTGTGTACATATATAATGGCTATAGATCCAGGACTAGTATAGCAAAAAAAAAAAAGCTTTTGGAATACGGTCTTCCAGCCAGTCCAAGCTGGTGTTTATCTGGTTTAGTTGCTCTGCCAGCTGGTCTTGCAGTCAAAACAAACCAGCTTAACCCAGACTAGGAAAGCCACCTCAGTCTGGTTTAAGCTGTTTTTTTTGTTGTTGTTGTTGTTTTTTTTCCTGCAGGGCTCTGTAGCTGAAAAGATTGCATCTGTCTTGGTAACTGTGCTACCAGCTGTCTGTTTTGCTCGGCCCCTGTTGTAAAACTCAGACACATTCATGTCTGTGTCTTTACTAATGTCACTCCTGTCAAAACAGTGTTAAAACTGACAGGGACAAACTCACTGTGTGTACTTTACTGCAACAGCTAGCAACTCTCTCACCCCTGAACTCTTCAAGTCAAACAGAGAACGGCGTATAAAAGAGAAACAAATGGCAATTTGCTATTTCATTATTTCTCTGCCTTTATCTGGCTGTATTAAGTCATTATTTACCTCAGAGGAAAAGGCTTGAGATTTCTCACGGATGGAGGGAGGTGGGGAAGCGTGAGAAGGTGGTGCGAACAATGGGGAGAAAAAAAAATATTTCATTTAGCACAAGCTTTTAGAGAGTCAGCTTTCATTTATTTGTGGTGACTTTCTCCGGGCCAATTAAAGTGGCACCCGGGAAAAATGTAGCTAGAGAGATGAATGTCAATATTTGCTCTGCCGTGCCGACACACACGTACAACAGCGCACACATTCGCACATCAGACAGTAATTCCCTGGCAGAATGATCAGGTCAATAAACTACAAAACCTGCTGGGCCTGCCTAAATACACACGTTCACACACACACACACACACACACACACACCCACAAAACCAGACCCATGAGAGAAACTCACCGAGTTTTGTTGCTGTAAAAATGGATTGCAGCAAAAGTGAAACTTTTGAAATCTTGCACTATTTTTGTTTCAAATCTGGCCATTATGATTAAATTTTTAGCCATTGTTTCCAAACTCATAGGACGAACATTCTTCTATGGAACAAAAAATAAAAAAATGTTAGGCAGAATGTTCATGCTGCTCCATTCAGTGAATAGGGATGTACACTGTCATGCTCCAAAAATAACACAAAAACAGATTAAAAGTACAATAAAACAGAGTAATCTATATGACACCTGCACTATATTTGTATTCTGAAGCATAGCTTTGCGTATAGATTTGTATTTGCAATAAATTTAGTGTGTGGAACGTGTATGTAATAGGAAAAAAACATTTGTGTTATAAATAAATGTTAAATAAATAAAAGTGTGTGTGTGTATATACATATATATTTGTATTTTATTTTATTAGTATTGATCAAGGCCTATTTTGCATATGTAGTTGTTCATGCTCGTTTCTTTTATTTTTAAGTGTAAAAAAATGCAAATCAAATGTCATATTTTTAAGATTAAGATTTTTCACACTGTACAACTGTATAAATGTGCAAAATAATATCAAATTTGAATATCTGCCATTTATTATTTATAAACCATAACCTGATAATAATTATCCACTTGGCATTGGTACCAGAAATAATTTTAATATATTTGATTCTCTAGCAGTAATTATTCAACAAAAATTGTATATTTTGATATTTGTATAAAAAAAAAAAAAAAAAAAAAGCTAGTATATAAAAAATAAGTATAGACACGAGTTTTGCTTCACTGCTCAGTTATCTCATCTGCCTGAATAAAACACTTATTCAAGCGAATCTCCTCGACACACTTCAATGCACACAAAAGCACTTTCACCTTTAGCACACGGCAGGAGGCACAGTTTCCCAAACACGACTCTATTTATTTCTGTCTGTAAAGGAGCCCAGGGCAGCTCCCGTAATGATTGTGTTTTTAATTAGTTTGCCGTAAACTATTAAGACGGCACAAAACCCCAAATCCTAATCAGAAGGAACAGAAGCTTAAACTGCCCTCGGTCCATTTGCGCTAATAATGTACACCTTTGGAGAGGCTTGTTGTGGAAATATGGAGAACTTCTGATTCTTTATCTGTCTTTAATTAAAGTTTTTTTGTGTGTTATTTTTCTCATTCAGATTTCTTGGTGGAGGTTTTACTGGAAGCAGCAGTAAGATGGGGGGGAAAAAAATAGTTTTTGTGTTAAGAAACGTAATTTTTACTTCATGTTTCCCCGGAGTTAATTAACCTTTGGGTTTGACAGATATCAGTGTGTACAACATGTGAACAATCTCATCCCACCAAGTCTTGGTTTGGCTGCAGAAATCTATTCTTTTCTCCAGGGTATTGTTGGCGGGATCGAAACATTAAGATCATTTTCATGCCGATTCATCGCTGGGATTAGATTAAGGATTTGTCAGCTTGTCATCTTGTCAACGTTAGGTAAACTTGATGTAAGACAGATTGTTTGGCTTGAACTGCAGTGAAAACCCAGTGACACCACTGTCGCCTCCCCCTCCTGAGAACAGACAAAACTGGCATTGTGATTATTGTTTGTTTTGGCATTTCACTGCATTTAAAATCACAATGACAATGTGTCAAGCCATGGTTATACAAGAAAATGCTTGTTGAAACCGTTTCCAAATTCAATGCCTAGATACAGCTGAATAGAACTAAACAGAAGCATTGTTTGATCACAACGGTGCACCTGTCTGGTTTGCAAACCTGTCTACCTGCCCGTCTGCCAGCTTCAGTAGGTCCAGCTGCTGCTGATTATGTACACAAGCCTTGTCAAAGTGTTCAAATGTTATGTTCCAAAAGAAACCAGGTGAGAGGAAGAAGAGAACGAGAGATCAGAAAGGAAAAGTAGGCAATTAAAATAGCTCTGACTAATGTTAGCATATTATCATTAGCATATTAGCATATTTTCTTAGTGATAGATGCCACTTACACTAAGTGCAATTAGCGATAAATGCTATTTACACTTAATGAAAATGGGAAGTTGTGGCCTAATGGTTAGAGAGTCGGACTCGTAATCCAAAGGTTGCGAGTTCGAGTCTCGGGCTGGCAGGAATTGTAGGTGGGGGGAGTGAATGTCCAGCGCTCTTCCACCCTCAATATCATGACTGAGGTGCCCTTGAGCAAGGCACCGAACCCCCAACTGCTCCCCGGGCGCCGCAGCATAAATGGCTGCCCACTGCTAATGGGTCACCATACTTTTTTTAGCGATATGCTATTTACACTGTGCTATCAATAGCTATCTATTCTATACACCTTGTTACAATAGCAGGATTTTAACTTTTTTTTTTTATAGGCCTACTACTAAATGCAAATAGTGGCAATTATCTCCACCTCAGTATTGTAGCCTAGTGCATTATAAAACAGTGTGCAATAATAATGTATTGAGTGTAAATTATCATTTTAATTTAAATTATTAAATGTATTACACTTTATTGGGACAATAAAGCCCTCCTACACCTAACCTAACCCTACCCATTACTTTATTTTCAACAAAAGGCAGGCTTGAACCCGGGTCAACCGCGTCAAAAATATTGCAGTACATGATTTACCATCTATGCCACTGGAGCAGAAGTTTGATTGCTGACTTTTGTATTGTTGATTAGCCCAATCACACTTTGGTGGGCGGAGTTAGCCAACAAGGTAGTGTAAATAGACACTCCGTTTAGTTTACCATAAATGCTTGCCAGTACATTTTGCAGTACACTTAACCATTATCTGTAATTATGAAATTACAGGTAAAGATGTAGTTAACTGGGTCATAAACACTCTACCTCTGCTAACTGCATTTAATATAAAATTAGACTATAATACATTTTCATTTGATTGCAATTAACTTGTAATTAAGTGTCCGACAATACTGCATTCAGTTCATACTCAAGTAAGTTTTACAAAAGTAGCCTATGCTAGAGTGTACTACTTTTTTTACAATGGGCCAACCTGAAAAATTGCATGATTTGACATAAAGAATCAAAATATATAATACCATTGTTGCCAGACTGTATGTTATATATTGAAATGTAGCCTTGTAGGATTTCAAGAAGCTATACTTTTATGCCTACTGCCTAGGTTTTTTCACGATAGCCCCTGAGTGAACTGTCTAGGACTTTACTGGTAACGGTAGGAACACATTTTCTGTCATATCAGGCAAGTGTTAGTGGGGTTTTTTTTCTTTTCCATTCGTCAGTCTCTGTCCTTTTATATGACATGAACTACTTAGACTTCCTGTCACGACGGTGTTCAGTCAGGATGATCTCAGTTTAAACATCATAGAAACACAATAAATAAACACCTACGCACATAAACCTACAAACATTTCTGACTTTGAAAGTTACCCAGGCTGAATTCTGAAGTAAAGTATGTGTGTGTGTTGAACTTGTGTTTGGAACACATAAGGTGATGCTTGAGCACCGTATGGACTTCGTGAAAGCTATGAACATTTCATCTGCCTTTCATCTTCCAGAACAGAGTCAGAGAGAAGAAGGGAGCCAGACAGAGCGCGTGAGAGTGAGATATGTCATACCTGATCCAGGGCTTGGAGTGGTAAAGATGTTTGTGCATGCAGAGGCTGGTGGTTCTTGAAGATGAAGAGATTGTTCTCTGCTTTCTCCAGATGAGCTGCTCCTCATCTCTCTCACAGTCTCTCTCTATGTATGACGAAAAACATCGAGATGAAAGGCAGCTGAAGTGTTTGAAAAAATGGACTTTGAAATAGAAAAGGTCCTGATTGGCCTGTGTAAGAGATGAGAGAGTGGATGAGAAAAGAAAAGGATGCAAAAATGAGAAACAGATGAGTAATGCAGGACATGACTGGACAACACCAGCCTCCCATTAGTAATGGGCCGTTGTATAGACTACAAAAACGGATGGAGAGGTGGATATGAATTAATCCGATAAATCATTTTAAGAGCCTTCCATTTTGTTTTTCACATTGTGTGTTTTTGCCCTGGTTCATCCTGTAGCGGACATTTTTGGTCATTTATGTGATATTGTGTGACCACCATGGTAATATCAGTGTTATTTTAGTATTATTTATATGCTATTATACTTTTTTTTTTTTTTTTTTAGCTTTAATTTTAATTTGAGCTATTTTATGTTTTTTTATGTTTATTATTTATTTATTTATTCATTAATTTACTTATTCATTCATTCGGTTTTAGTTTTGGAAATTTTAGTACTTTAATCTAAGTATTTTAATTTTTGTATGTTTTTCATCTAAAATGTATATTTTATTTCAGCTTATTTATATATATATATATATATATATATACAGTGGGTTCCAAAAGAGTGACCCCAATAGTTAAAATGTAATACTTTTTTTTTCATTACAAATTAAATTATCAGCATAAATGAGTGAGATATATGATATCTTCCTTTATATATGATATACTGTGTAGATGTGTGTGTGTGTGTGTGTGTGTGTGTGTGTGTGTGTATATATATATATATATATATATATATATTATATGCTTATAAAATGTAACTTATATTATTTTTATATTATATTATTTTCATATTATTACAGTACATGTTGATTACAATATAAAAATTTAATAAAATTAAACATTTAATATTTCAGTAACTTAGCATTTTAAGACTTTTCAAGCCTAGAGTTGCCAAGCAATGTTATAATGTATGAGTAAATAAGAACAAATTTCAAAAACACATTCTGTGTAATGTTCATTGTGCACCAAACAGTTTTTGCAAGGTCTCAGGAGAATATGACGATACTGCAGTGTCCTTCGTCAGAGCAGTGAGCGCAGTACACATCTGTTTCTCCAGTCACCTTCATAAAGAACAGAGAAACAACACCACAACACATAACTCAGGAAAAACACATAATCAGCAATGAAAGTCAGCTTTTGTCTGGAAAGCTTCATCAGATTACAACAGTGAACTCATGTCAGTTCTATAAACAGCAATCAAATGACAGAATCAGAATGGCCAAACAAACGCTTCTGATCTTCTACTTTTCCACTCTGGTTCTGTCCCACATTAAGGAATTCCACTTCAGTTTGCTATGTGCAGTGTTCTTTGCTAATGCCCAAATATCCGGTTGGCTCAAAGGCATGTGCATTGAAGTCAAAGTTAACAGAATGTTAGCAAGGTTATGACAAGAGGCTACAAGGGCAAAGCCTTCTCCCTCCTCCAGGTCAAAGGGGATTTAAATAACGATTAAAGTAAATAACTCAGATAGATTTCGCCATACTTTAGAAATTTATTTGCGGATGAAAGGGCAGCTAATCTCCTTGTGGCCACCTCACCTGACCGAGACAACAGTCCATCACTGGAAACTGTCACATAGTTTTCTTCCCCAAAATTTCAGTTTGCTTTAACTGTCTAGGTTGGAAATTAACTTTTGAAGTTTTTTTTTATTGTTTTGTTTTTGTTTTTTAACTGTCTAAATACAGGTAAATCTCACGACAACTCTCTCGAAATATTCATATATATATATATATATATATATATATACAGTGGGTACGGAAAGTATTCAGACCCCCTTAAATTTTTCACTCTTATATTGCAGCCATTTGCTAAAATCATTTAAGTTAATTTTTTTTTTCCTCATTAATGTACACACAGCACCCCATATTGACAGAAAAACACAGAATTGTTGACATTTTTGCAGATTTATTAAAAAAGAAAAACTGAAATATCACATGGTCCTAAGTATTCAGACCCTTTGCTGTGACACTCATATATTTTCTTCTGATTATCCTTGAGATGGTTCTACACCTTCATTTGAGTCCAGCTGTGTTTGATTATACTGATTGGACTTGATTAGGAAAGCCACACACCTGTCTATATAAGACCTTACAGCTCACAGTGCATGTCAGAGCAAATGAGAATCATGAGGTCAAAGGAACTGCCTGAAGAGCTCAGAGACAGAATTGTGGCAAGGCACAGATCTGGCCAAGGTTACAAAAAAATGTCTGCTGCACTTAAGGTTCCTAAGAGCACAGTGGCCTCCATAATCCTTAAATGGAAGACGTTTGGGACGACCAGAACCCTTCCTAGAGCTGGCCGTCCGGCCAAACTGAGCTATTGGGGGAGAAGAGCCTTGGTGAGAGAGGTAAAGAAGAACCCAAAGATCACTGTGGCTGAGCTCCAGACATGCAGTCGGGAGATGGGAGAAAGTTGTAGAAAGTCAACCACCACTGCAGCCCTCCACCAGTCGGGGCTTTATGGCAGAGTGGCCCGACGGAAGCCTCTCCTCAGTGCAAGACACATGAAAGCCCGCATGGAGTTTGCTAAAAAACACCTGAAGGACTCCAAGATGGTGAGAAATAAGATTCTCTGGTCTGATGAGACCAAGATGGAAGCATCATGCTGTGGGGGTGTTTTTCAGCTGCAGGGACAGGACGACTGGTTGCAATCGAGGGAAAGATGAATGCGGCCAAGTACAGGGATATCCTGGATGAAAACCTTCTCCAGAGTGCTCAGGACCTCAGACTGGGCCGAAGGTTTACCTTCCAACAAGACAATGACCCTAAGCACACAGCTAAAACCCAATTGAGCATCTCTGGAGAGACCTAAAAATGGCTGTCCACCAACGTTTACCATCCAACCTGACAGAACTGGAGAGGATCTGCAAGGAGGAATGGCAGAGGATCCCCAAATCCAGGTGTGAAAAACTTGTTGCATCTTTCCCAAAAAGACTCATGGCTGTATTAGATCAAAAGGGTGCTTCTACTAAATACTGAGCAAAGGGTCTGAATACTTAGGACCATGTGATATTTCAGTTTTTCTTTTTTAATAAATCTGCAAAAATGTCAACAATTCTGTGTTTTTCTGTCAATATGGGGTGCTGTGTGTACATTAATGAGGGGGAAAAAAATGAACTTGAATGATTTTAGCAAATGGCTGCAATATAACAAAGAGTGAAAAATTTAAGGGGGTCTGAATACTTTCCGTACCCACTGTGTGTGTGTGTGTGTGTGTGTGTGTGTGTGTGTGTGTGTGTGTGTGTGTTTAATATTTATGTGATTTTATAATATAAAATCAATATGTAATATAATTTATATATGCTGTATATAATATTACATTATATATGTGTATAGATTTTTTTTTAATAACGCAAATTATTTTTATGCTAGTGCCTGTACTATAATTGATTTTACATGCATTTTAATTAGAAAAACTAACAAACATTGTGTTAAGACTGAATGATTTTCAAATGTAATATAATATATTTATATTTTATAATTTTTTTTTATGCTACAATGAGAATGTGACAAAAAAAAAATCATTCTTACATGCTACTTTAAAAATATAATTTGTTGTTGTTATGTTTATTTTTGGGGGTGATATATAAACCGGCCATTTCTTTATGAGATTCACCCAGACAGAAAATAAATTTGGCCAACTAAATGTTGGCATATGTCCTCAGGTAGTGTTGATATTGAAATAGACTTCAAAACGCTCATAGACAAACACGCAGCTCTCATATCTGCCAACCAATGTGGTGCTTTATTGTTTTGACTGAATTATGTTTCCTTTTTGAGTGCTCTCATATGAATATTTTGATTATCTTGGAGAGTGACCATGCAGTGGACGGGTGGTTATTTTTGTCTCTTGGATGCAGGACCGTACCGTTACTGCACTAAAGGTACTTGTGACTTCATGAAAAGAGAAGGTCGTAAAGTCAAGCAGGGACTCACCACTCACTGACAGTTCTCACCGCGCAACTGTGACCTCCCTCCACCCGGGGTTGATTTGTGGTCAACTGGAGCACTTTTAAACCCGGTCTTTATGTGTCTGTCCAGAGAC
This sequence comes from Onychostoma macrolepis, assembly GCF_012432095.1. Lineage (NCBI taxonomy): Eukaryota > Metazoa > Chordata > Actinopteri > Cypriniformes > Cyprinidae > Onychostoma > Onychostoma macrolepis. The sequence goes on along the minus strand of NC_081164.1, from coordinate 13,687,960 downwards.
TAGGGTGTGTGTTCAAGGTCAGGTGGAGTTCAAGCATCCAGAGCGGTCTGGTTTTCACAAGCATCTGCTGCTGTTCTTGGCAGCAATACTGCGGCAGTCCTGAAGCCACTTCTGTCTTCGGTTCTGATCAGCCGTTCTGAGCCTGATATCTGCTTTTTCATTTCCTCCCTCTCTTTCCTCACATCTCAGATGGAAACGCGTTCATCTGTCTGCAGTCGTCTCTTGACACTGAGCTTCATCATTATTAATCTTTTGTATCTCTAAACCAAACACTGAGGAATCTGCAAACACGTGTCTGCAGTCTTTTCTTGGATTATTAATTGGCAATATGTAAACATGTCACGGTATGTTTGAGCAGTGTAGCTCCTTTGACTCGCTAAGGTTTATCCTGCAGTTGTGCGGCATCGTGGGTAAATTCATTTGCATGATGATTGAAGTCCCTCATCTGTGATGATACCCGGAACCCTCTCAGGTTTTTTTTCCATGCTAGATCCTGCCAAGAATCATTTGGGGAACAGACGCATTTGTGTTTACTCAGAGCTGACAACAAACAGACAAGCACATATGTTTGGAACTGCATGCTACATAGAAGAAAACTAGATGCAGTATGCATACTATTTGCGATTTTTCGATGTGCATGTACTTAAAAAGTTTTAAACCTGGCTTGTGCTAAAGAAAAAAAAATACGATAGCCTACTATCATTGTAAAATATTATTGGTAATTTGACATGTATTTTTGAAACATGCATTTTGGAGATTTCGATGCCAAGGTGGCCGCAGAGTGAAATGACTTAAAGTAGTAGTAGTAGTAATAGTTACTTTAATAGTAATTTAAGCAGTAGGTATTTAACAATCGTTATGTTTTTCCAAACATTTGGTACTCGGCCACACAGCCATCTGGAAATGCAGTATACTTGCTTGTTTAATATTGCGATTGATTTTACTTTTATACAACATTTCATTAGCCTAAAGAAAACTCTAATTTACCAGTTACTTCTGCTATTTTGCTGCCTGTTTCTGCTCCACCGATGCAAATACCTCCAAACAAAGCCACAACAGAACTGTTAAGCTTCTCAGCAAAACACTGTAGTGATGTTTTGTTTCTTAGTATTTTTTGTTTATTTTATTTTTTATTTATTTTTTGAACTAATTAATTAGCCTACATGAATGGTGCAATGACTTATTTATAAGGACATTCTCTTGTTGCATTCTTGAATTAATCAGCTTTTTTTTAAAAGGGATAGTTCACCCAAAAATGAAAATTTGATGCTTATCTGCTTACCCCCAGGGCATCCAAGATGTAGGTGACTTTGTTTCTTCAGTAGAACACAAACGAAGATTTTTAACTCAAACCGTTGCAGTCTGTAAGTCATATAATGGCAGTCAATGGGACTCATGGCTTTGAGAGGGAAAAAAACATACACAGAGAAAACCAAATTAAACCCTGCGGCTCGTGACGATACACTGAGGTCTAAAGACACAAAACGATCGGTCAGTGCAAGAAACTGAACAGTATTTACATCGTTTTTTACCTCAGATCCACCGTACTGTCCAACTGTCCTGAGTGCGTCCACAACAGCCGGCGCTTGACGCGTCTTCTTGCTTTACGGCAGATCGCAGACTTATAAGTGCATCTCTCAAATGGACCATTGACACTCTATCTACAATCTCAATTAGGAGTGTCAATGTTCCATTTGAGAGATATGTCGGTAATGCACCTCAATGTATCGCCACGAGCCGCGGGGTTTAATTTGGTTTTCTCTGTGTAAGTTGTTTTTTTTTGTTTTTTTTCTTTCTCTCAAAGCCATGAGTCCCATTGACTGCCATTATATGTATGACAGACTGCAACGGTTTGAGTTAAAAATCTTCATTTGTGTTCGACTGAAGAAACAAAGTCACCTACATCTGGGATGCCCTTGGGGTAAGAAGAAAAACATCAAATTTTAATTTTTGTGTGAACTATCCCTGAAACAAATTGGTTGAGTGAATAATTCCATGACTCATTTACAAGGATATTTACTTGTGTTTCTGAATGAATCAGCGGTTTTAAACGAATCGGTTCAGTGATTTACTCATAAACACAGTCACTTGTCGCCACCTACTGGCATAGCGATGTAACCTGCAGAAAGAGTCACCGTGAAATCTCCACCATAAATACAGACTGACAGCCTTTCTGGAACGTGCAAACATAGTCAAATGGAGTGATACAAACATTTGTTTAACTGTTAAATTAGCACTCGGAATGCTGCTCAACTAATCAGTTTTGAAGACCGCAACTAATATTGTATAAAAGTAAATCTAAATACATTTTTACATGCAATGTGGCAGCGATGTGGTACTGTTCAAAACATTTTTGTTGTGCAATGCATACTGTGAACATTTTAAATAGTTAGCAGTAGACACTTGTTTTCCTGAAGCCTAAGTTGAATGTTTCCAAAGAAGGAGACATGGATGTGATATTAACTTTTTTTTTTACTCTTTGATATTAAGTAAATTGTATTATAACAAATATATATATATAATTTCTTTCTAGTTGCACTGTAGTTTCATCATTTTCCCTTTAAGTATACCATAAAGGTGCATCTCACGAATGTAAATGTCTAGGTCACATATCCCATAAATCATAAGAAAATACTGTTGCACATATTATTTTTAAAATAGTAAGCAGTATGTACTTTTCCTTTTCACTGTGAAGTAAGCGGAATACAAGTATTTCAATTTCAAGTATTTCAAGTTCAAATGTTACACAATTATAATTACACATCAGAGAGGATCCAACAGCAGCTGAGGAACAGTTGCAGTGAAGGATTACAATCTGAGATTAGACACAACATACATCTAATTCAAGAAAGAAAGTGTGAGAGAGAAAATGCGATTTAAATGTGGTCAGTCATTGGTTCATTGGAAAATTAGACACGGTCATCTCCTGATTCTAATCACCGCCTTAATGAATCAAAGTCCGTTTGATGTGCATCTGCACCGCTAACGCTGCTGGAGCCTGTGCTTCTGGTGTGTGTGTTTGTGGGTGGGATTGTTCACTGTTCTTCAGTAACCTTTGTGTGACCTCTCCGTCTGTCGCTGTCCCTTCTCTCTGCTCCTCTCCTCCTCTGCTCCTCCTATCTAATTACACATCTACTGTACAGTTGTCACGTAGTTCACCCATCTGATGACCTGAATAAAAGCAATTAAATACAGAGCACTCACTCCCAGTCCCTCCCTCCTCCACTCTCGTCTTTCTTTCAGTGCCCTCCTTCTCTGTTTTTGCTAAAATGTTAATAACTTAAACTTGGTGAGAAAACAGGGCTAATGATGTCATTTCAGAAATGTCATTACCTGTTCTTACCCCTGGCATTTCATGTTTAAAATATGCCACAACAGGAAACGAATGCATGTGATATTCTTACTGTACGATATAAATATATATAGTTGCACTGTGGTTTCATCATCGTTTTGCCTATAAATGATTATATGCACAAATATTATAAGGGTAAGTCTCATGATTACAGCATAACGAAAATAAAGCCTATTTTAAGGTTCGTATGTACAGTGGGGCAAAAAAGTATTTAGTCAGCCACCAATTGTGCAAGTTCTCCCACTTAAAAAGATGAGAGAGGCCTGTAATTTTCATCATAGGTATACCTCAACTATGAGAGACAAAATGAGAGAAAAAAATCCAGAAAATCACATTGTAGGATTTTTAAAGAATTTATTTGCAAATTATGGTGGAAAATAAGTATTTGGTCAATAACAAAATTTCATCTCAATACTTTGTTATATACCCTTTGTTGGCAATGACAGAGGTCAAACGTTTTCTGTAAGTCTTCACACACTGTTGCTGGTATTTTGGCCCATTCCTCCATGCAGATCTCCTCTAGAGCAGTAATGTTTTGGGGCTGTCGCTGGGCAACACGGACTTCCAACTCCCTCCAAAGATTTTCGATGGGGTTGAGATCTGGAGACTGGCTAGGCCACTCCAGGACCTTGAAATGCTTCTTACGAAGCCACTCCTTCGTTGCCCAGGCCGTGTGTTTGGGATCATTGTCATGCTGAAAGACCCAGCCACGTTTCATCTTCAATGCCCTTGCTGATGGAAGGAGGTTTACACTCAAAATCTCACGATACATGGCCCCATTCATTCTTTCGTTTACACGGATCAGTCATCCTGGTCCCTTTGCAGAAAAACAGCCCCAAAGCATGATGTTTCCACCCCCATGCTTCACAGTAGGTATGGTGTTCTTTGGATGCAACTCAGCATTCTTTCTCCTCCAAACACGACAAGTTGAGTTTTTACCAAAAAGTTCTATTTTGGTTTCATCTAACCATATGACATTCTCCCAATCCTCTTCTGGATCATCCAAATGCTCTCTAGCAAACTTCAGACTGGCCCAGACATGTACTGGCTTAAGCAGGGGGACACGTCTGGCACTGCAGGATTTGAGGCCTTTGTTACTTTGGTCCCAGCTCTCTGCAGGTCATTCACTAGGTCCCCCGTGTGGTTCTGGGATTTTTGCTCACAGTTCTTGTGATCATTTTGACCCCACGGGGTGAGATCTTGCGTTGAGCCCCAGATCGAGGGAGATTATCAGTGGTCTTGTATGTCTTCCATTTTCTAATAATTGCTCCCACAGTTGATTTCTTCACACCAAGCTGCTTACCTATTGCAGATTCAGTCTTCCCAGCCTGGTGCAGGTCTACAATTTTGTTTCTGGTGTCCTTTGACAGCTCTTTGGTCTTGGCCATGGTGGAGTTTGGAGTTGGACTGTTTGAGGTTGTGGTCAGGTGTCTTTTATACTGATAACGAGTTCAAACAGATGCCATTAATACAGGTAACGAGTGGAGGACAGAGGAGCCTCTTAAAGAAGTTGTTACAGGTCTGTGAGAGCCAGAAATCTCGCTTGTTTGTAGGTGACCAAATACTTATTTTACTGAGGAATTTACCAATTAATTCTTTAAAAATCCTACAATGTGATTTTCTGGATTTTTTTTTTCTCATTTTGTCTCTCATAGTTGAGGTATATCTATGAT